>NC_049982.1:18189633-18255028 GCF_000003815.2 Branchiostoma floridae
CTTCATGCTAGGGAGAATATGTGAAACCCAACCCCAATAGGCAGTTTATCGATAGAGTAACATAGGACGACACTGAAACTGAAGTTGAATGAGTTTTTCCATGCAGTAGTATTGTTTCTGTGACCATGCAAAGACATGAATGGCTTATTTGAAGAAGAAATGAATGTAGGTTACACATGTCCTGTTTTGTATTTGTCCTGTCAACTCTCTACTATTGAATATTGAATTTTCACTAGAGATTTTGTTACAAGGGTAGGAAATAGACTATTGAACAACCCCATTTTTTGTCGCCAGCGGAAACGTTCAGGACATGATTATGTGTACCTTTAAGCCTGGGGACTTTATTTTGAGCCAGTTATGTCTGACCACATGAATGTCATGAGTTGTCAGGCACCAGTGTTCACAGAGGTTAGAGGAATGGGGGCAGTTGTCTAGCTCGATCATGGATATCATACTATAATGTTGTGTTCTTCTGGTATTGAGTTTTAGTTTTAGTCATAAAAAGGGTACTTTGTTCAATTTCCTCAGTGATGTCATTGACAACAAAGACAACATTAGACAAGCTTTGAGTACATATACAACTGAGAAGGTAGGGAGACATACATTATGTTTTTATTTTCAAGTTGTGTTACATCTTATAAATATTGTAGTGTGTAGCATAGACATCAAGGAGGATTAGTCCACAGGTGCATGTAGCATATCCATGTCCAGCCCAGTAATGTGGAGGGCTGTCAGTCCGACTGGTTCTACATGGTCCCGGTGTCTGGCCTACAAAAGGTAAGTGGTCATGGGAAGGCGAGGGCAACCAATCGTGTAACCCGATTCAATCAAAGCAGTCATCAGATCTGTGACTGAACAGTGCGCGCTCCACGCACCAATGCCGCCCCTTAACTTACATGTCCAAGTACTCCACCCTCAGGAAGTCCGCCAGTGCTTCTGAAGTGGCAGATGGCTTTGTCCTGTTCAAATTGATACACAACCAAGTTTACTTTAAGCACATGTACAAAATGTACCTCACTTCAGAACTGTTCAGCCAAGAGCTGGAAGGAGTGGGCATCCCTAGGTTAGCTGACAGAGGACAGGTTTTGCTGATCCTTTACAAGAAACGCTAGTTCACCATTATCCGAGGGTTGCCTTTATCCATTGTTTTTAAAACAAACAGGGTATCAAGGATATCAAGTCGACGGATGGTAGTTTCATTCTGCAATTTTTGAAATATTTTAAAAATATATTGCAGTTTGAAACCATCGTTCGTCAACTTGATATCCCTAAACACCCTGTTCTTGAATGCAACAGATATAGGTTACCCCACCGATAAAGGTGAACTAACGTTACTTTGAAATTGTAATGGGTATATACAGTGTATGTACAGATGGCACAAACTTTGCAAGATATAGTTATATCATTCTGTGGTATATTAAAATTACCTGTTCTGAATAATTCCTATCTGATGATAATGCAGATGATTCCTTTTTGCTGTTGTTTTTGACGGAGAAAGGTTTGGAAAACAAATTGTCTTCTGACTCAGAGCCATCCTCTAAACAGAAGAGCAGCTGTGTTCCTCTGACGTCTCCCAAAAATGACTTGCCATGCTTCTGGAGACTTCCCTTCATTATACACATATTCAACTGCCTTATTCTTAATTTGCCAATATAGAAGGCTAATCAGGCAGTTAGAGAATGCAGCAACACTGTTCCAGTCACTTCAGGAAAACTTCTTACATAGTGACTATTTTTAACTTTATCTCCAGACATGTTTTCCCACTATGGCCTGTCCAATCATTCCTGGTGTACCTGACCAGATCGCAGGATGTTCTTGTGCTTTGTGTTGACTGTGAAGTCAACTTGAAGTAATCTTTGTTTGCTTTAAGTTCCCATTTCCCCTCATTAGTTGTGGCCCAGGTCCATGATGTAGAGACACAGTGTCAGCCCCACTAAGTACATGTCATTTATTGCCTTATGCAATCAGCTCCTAACGCAGGATGGATAGAAGCCAGGTCTGTGAACTAGTCAGGCTGCCTGAGAGAAACTGCAGACCTTGTCTGCAGCCATGGCAATGCAAAGTACCTCTTCTGACATCATACATTTGTAGATAACTCAATATTTGGTCTGCAGAATTAACTGCTTCTTGAGTTGAAGCGCTATAGCCTGAAGACTACTCCATGAAACTATAGGTTTCCTCCTATAGTTGGGAGATTTTTGTCTCTCATGTCTGTTGTGCTACCTTTTTATTCATTAAGAAGATTCTAACAAGATTCTGCTTGGATGTTGACTTCGGCAAACTGCAACATGGCAAACAAGTTTATTTCTGCTTGTACACGTATAACAGTTTTCCCAGTCAAAGTTTGAAAACCATTTCAGTGTAGTTGTCGGAATGCTCTTTCCTCATCATTGAAGTAGAAGCAATATTGTTAGCATTAACATGTGTAGCCATGTCAGTGATTGTGAAATCAATGAGCGGGGCACACAAACCATTGGTATTAGTACTTGGTATACACACTCTAAAACAAATATGGCATTTTTGTATTCAGTAAACTGAATGAATGAACAGTGATGAAGAGTAGATTGTTGCAGCTTTCATTGGATGTTTCTTCAGCTATGCACAGCCATTTCCTACAGGATACCTGTAGTATTTCAGCAGGACTGCCAAACCTTGTTCTAGCTGGACATGCCTTACCGACATAATCCAGAAACCTAATCTGAGTCAACTGTAACACATCTGAGTCGCTCCTGTTTCTCTGTTTACAGAGAACTGCGAAGGCTCAACCCTGTGGTGGCATTATCTCTCCAAAGGGCACACCGTTTCACCAATATCTAGCACACCCTGCATTTTTTGTTGACAGGCACATTTTTTCTGGAGCTCTTACAAAGTGAAATGTTTATCTTTATTCTTGGCCGAGGTTTTTGTAAAGAATGATGGTATGAGGATTGTATTGGTTTAAGGAGTCGGTCTTGGCCAGGTCGAGGAAACTTTGAAGGACTTTCCACATCAGGTGCCTGACTTGTAGATGCGTTCTGAGACACCTGATAGGTCTAATAAGATTTTAACTGGACGTAATAACAGAGCAGCACTTCTTCTGATCTATCCTGCAGGCTCTGCTGGCATGCAGGGTTGTATATTTTATGAAATACCAGGAGCTCCACTGAGGATGACCCAGACAGGACCTTGAAGGCTTGATGTGTTGTCCCTAACAATGCTATGGAGCCATTGAAGGGAACAGTTGTTGCTATTATCATTCTTTACTCTGTCACCAAAACAAGTTTGTTGCCATACAATTTCACAGATGTTTTCTCAGTTTCAACTTTGTTGATGTTTTTCAGGATTTTTGCTCTTCAGGAAGACTCCCATGTTCTGATCAGGGATATAACATTACATTCACAATATGTTGTCACATCTTAAGGTTGTTAGTTTAGAACTACAGTAGTTTTGGTCATATACATAATTATATACAAAATGTACATCTGTTCTGTCATATATGTACCTATCGTTGATCATTTAAGAAAAGGTGCTGAATAGATTTTAGTCATTGATGTATAATCTTTCT
The DNA here is from genome assembly GCF_000003815.2 of Branchiostoma floridae. Taxonomy (NCBI): domain Eukaryota; kingdom Metazoa; phylum Chordata; class Leptocardii; order Amphioxiformes; family Branchiostomatidae; genus Branchiostoma; species Branchiostoma floridae. Next base: position 18,193,178 of record NC_049982.1, read on the forward strand.
CACCTACATATCCCAAGCATTTTCATGTTGTGTTTTTTATAATTAGCAATCTTATTGATTTTTTTGAGTGAGGTTGTACTTAAATCAAGTTTCAGAAGAACTGGAGATAAAGATGGATTTTATGAATGACCTGCATGTTTTGCAGAGACGTGTGCAGTGAATAATGGGGGCTGTGACCGGCAGTGTAAAGATACGCAGAGCGGCGTACGCTGTAGCTGTCCTGACGGATTCACCTTGCAGCCAGATGGGAAGAAGTGTCTGGGTAAATATCACTACTTTGTCATCCATGGATAAAACTAGTCCACAGTCTCTGCTGCATTTGTGATCATCATACATCTGATTGAAGTATCCATATACTAAGACTGCTTTGTTAACCTCTGAACCTAAGACCAATGTCTTGTGGTGTGAAGTTCAATTCCCCATTGAGTGTTGGCACAGGGCTGGTCGGGACGGCCCTCTTGTGCGTCAGCCGGAATTAGGAAACTTTTGATGTTGTGTGTTTTGGTTGGGCAGAGACATTCCTCAGGAACTGTTTTACATGTACTTATTAGTTGGTTTGACGAATAACATTTTATACCGCAGCTTTGAACATTGTGCTTTGAACACCAAGCAGTGGAGTGGACTTCCTGTGGAAGAAACTTCGATCTGTTGACCAAGTCCCTTTAGTTCCCATGTATTTCTACATCTCGATGTTGATACACTAGGGCTTTGATGACCACAATTTCGAAGTTGGAACCATGGTGTTAAGTTAGCTCGTAAACACATGCACACACACAATACATGTACATGGGCACACACATACATGTGCATGTAAATCCTATTTGATAGGCCTTCGTACTAGGAAAAAGAGTTAAATCAGGCATAATCATGTTTTGCAATGTATCACTAGTTTCTTTGGAGGGCGGTCAGCCTATAAGACCCATGGAACATTAAAGACAGGAAAGGAATAAGTTCTAGAAGACTTTACAATGGTCTATGCACTGCTGCTTGCAATCAAAGATCAACTACACTTTCCTGTTTATGACCAATGCTGATCCTTTTAACCCCAGTTTCCAGGTGATCACTTCTGGTAGCCAAAGTTTACCAGTAATTCGAACACTTTGTTTCGGGAATCACTCTGTGCACAATGCCTTACTTTACTTGCTGTGTAATTATTTTGTGCTAAGGGAAACATTATACCAATATAAGCATGCTCTCAACAAATGATTCAATTCATAAAATGCGAGTGGCGTCAACAGTCTTAGATAATGTTACTGTTGTCAGAAAAGTCTGGCCAAAACATGTGCATGATCACTTTGCTTATGTCCAGAAACCACAAACATGGCTCTCCAGTTCCAAGTGCTTCCTAAACAGTCACTTTCTTCAGAGTGTAAGATATATGGCTTTACCTTGCAGCCCATGTGTTTGTGTTGGACATGGTTTCTTCATTTAAAGCCAGAAGGCGACACCCTTCCCCATACAAAATGTGCCATGTATGGCAACCTCTTGTACAGATGTTGTGAAAGGGTCCCAGTGTTTGCTGAGCACACCATTTTTGCCCTTGTTTATTTGATGTCACTTGGTATTTTCCACTGCTGACATCCGGTGGCTGCCACACTTTGCAGCCACATCAAACCCAACTGTACGATCCGCCTGTCTTGTTTGAAGTACTGCACTGCAGCATGGACAGGGTTCAGATCTCATGGCAAATCTTAAACACATTCTTTGAAGACTCCAGACACTGCCCCAAAGTAACTTACAACTTTGCACATGGGCAGAAATCTATTAATAAATTTCTTGGGTGAAAACATAATAGTTTAAATTGCATAACTTTCATGATATACAGAGAAAAATAAGAAATTTCTTGAGCAGTCAAGTAAATTTTCCTCAAATTATTCAAAGCAAATTTTCCTCAAATTATACATCACATCATTCAGAAAAATTCCTCTTTGCAGGATTTCTGGTTGTGTCCAATCAGCTGTATTTCAAACAATGCCACCATGCAGGCCTGATTAGCACTGCAGGCTGAGAGGGATACAGGGCTGTAGAATTTCATTAAATTTTGCACCTAATCTAGTTTTCTCACCAGGTCTGGCTCCTTATTTACATTTTTGCATTAGTTTTTTTTATATTCTGTATTGTATTATTCATGCATATTTCTGCTTTTAGTTTTCTACTGTGACAATCATTGCCAAGACCTGGATGAACTCATCTTGATCATTTCACCTAATGAATATATTGTGGTAACTTACATGATTATTCAAATATCAGTTTGCATGTATTTGCATGAAAATTAAGTTTTACTGATTTCTCCATTCTGTCAATATAACATCTTCACTTATGTCTTAATTACCTCAGATGTTGATGAGTGTCGTATCGGCAATGGTGGCTGTGATCATGACTGTAGAAACACAGTTGGCAGCTTCACCTGCTCCTGCCACAAGGGGTACAAGCTGCTCACCAATGAGAGAACCTGCATAGGTATGTGTCAGCTAAAAGGTGTGAGAATTGTAATGAGTTTACATTACGTGTAATTTTAAACCAGTAACGTTACATGTAATACCTTTTAGAAGAAGAAAGAGTAACCTGCATGTATCACGTAAAGTACCTTTTGTTAAAACTTTCACCCTCTTCTTCTTGTAGAATCTTAGAATCCTAAGAAGTATACTTAAGTTGTATGTAGTGAAAGTGATGTTTCCTTCCCAACAGATATAGACGAGTGTTCCATCAACGGCACGTGTGACCACACCTGTGAGAATACACCTGGTAGTTTCTGGTGCTACTGTAACCAAGGTTACCAGGCCTACGGCATCACACACTGTGGAGGTCAGTAGGTGCATTACATGTAGTTGTAACAGTGTAGCAGTTACCCTAAATCTTCATTTTAGAAAATTGAGTAGTCCAACAGGACTGATGTGTTGTACCTGCATGTTGCCTGGTACATGTCAGTATGGCAGGATCATGACAATTCTTCCATTATTTGCAGATATTGATGAATGTTCGATAAACAATGGTGGCTGTCACCATACCTGTAAGAACTACCTGGGGCATTACGAGTGTTCCTGTCGAGCTGGGTACAAGCTTCACCCCAACAAAAAAGACTGCATAGGTAAGTTGATATCCTCAATATACCCACGTTGTGATTCCTCATCCTGTTGGCATTTTGTTCTTAAAGTAATTGCTTTTGGGTAACTGTTGTAAGTCATCATACTATTTTGATTTGGATGAATTTTCAGTGTTTTGCAGTGACAGAACCAGCCTTTTTGGTAACAAGATAGCTGAATATTATGTCGGAAGAATGCCTTCAATTTGTCATTGTACGATTATGCCTTAGTTTATAGACCATTGGCAAACACTAATCTGATTGTCCTCTGTGCTACCTGTATGTTGACATTGGATTTCGTAGTTGACATCTTAAGTCTCCATTTTTCCAGAAGCAGAGATGTGTATACCCCTGAAGGCACCAGCCAAGGCAGTGCTCACCTGTAACAAGGTGGGTGACAAGGAGACGTGTGGCCTGACCTGTAAGACCAGCGCCCACTTCTCCTCAGAGTCGGAAGACACGTACACTTACAGCTGTGGCAGCGACACTGAGTTCGAGTGGACACACGAGAAAGTCAACGCTACCATGCCCAGCTGTTCAGGTGGGAACAAAGGACCTGAGCTTGTCTGAACGTTTGATATAATATGCAGTGCTTGTACAGGATGTATCAGTCTTTCTCTTACCGATTATTTGTGTCATGGGATGCTTCTGTGGGGAAATTTTCCAATTGCAATTCCAATTGCTAGAGGTATCCATGATCATATTTGAAGTTTGTGTACTATCAAAGACAACCATTGTTTGACGTGACCTTTTTATGTGAAATGAGACAAGTGAGATAAATTGGTATGTAATTGTCTGGTTGATGACATGTTAAAGATTTCTGAACATCCTTTGCATTATTATTTTTTTTATCTTTTAATGTCTGGTTCTAGAGCATGTCAATGCACCCAGCCTGAAGAGAAAAGCACAGTTTAAGTTCTCGGCAGACAAATGCCGACTGAGAAGAAGACACCGAGAACGATTTCAGGACAACTTCAGCAGGGCATTATCAAGTAGGTCTCCCCATCACTCCTTCTAAGGCATTTTCAGCACTAAAAATGTAGTACACTGATCTGATCTGTTCATTTTGAAGCCCACAATAGGTATTCAATCAGAATAGGACATCTCATTTCCTAGGGTAGAATCGGATAACTATGATTGCCTCTGCATTACTCATGATTCTGTTTGCCATGTTAGAGCTGTCACAATGATGACTCTGTTGTGAAAATAAGGAATACATTCAAGCCCTGGAGCCTTGGTGTCACCTCCAAATGAGTCATGTTTTCAGTATACTTTACCACAATATCTGAAGCATGTCACAAAGAATGCGCTATTTGTACCAGGCAGGCTCTTGAACTTTTCCCATGTTTATGCAGCAATGACTCTTGTTTGAGGATTCTTTAAAACCTCTGCTTCTAGGAGTTAAATCACTGTCACCAGCACCATTGTAAGGGCTGCTGGAGTTACAGGCCATTTGTGTAGAATACAAGAAGAAAATGTGCAATATACTGTTACATGTATCTTGAACAGGAAGTGCAGGAAAAGACATTTGAGTACAAATTTAAATTTGGCAGGGTTGGAGCAGAAAAGCTGATCAACAGTGGATATCAAGCTACATTATATAAAGTATGGCACCTTTCCACATGGAGATTATGTATTGAGAAACTCTTGCCCCTCAGAATGGTTAATTTCATGTGACAGGTCTTCCACTGAGTGTTAAACATCATTTCACAAGTAACAAATTTTCTATTTTGAGTAAACCAGATCACAAATCGAACATACATGACATTTGTAGAAGGTTGAAATAACAATACTGACACATTATTATGAACACAAGAAGGGCAATTGTGAAGATAACATGCCACAATATGGACAGAGACTGTCACTGTTGTGCCCAATTGGGCCACCGTGTTTGTGATATCTAGAAGATTTTAAATTGACCATCCGATAATTGAGTGAATACAGAGCATTTCTTGCACTTAATAGGATAAAACTTTTTTTCTGAATTTACTTACTCATAATATTGATATGAAATTCAAGTTTGCCTAAATTCAAATGACACTAAGACTGTATATGCACTGTACAAGTACATTGTAAGTGAGGATAGTTTTTTGGGAGAAGGTGGCATGCCTATATCATTTTGGGATACTCTGTGCCACACATACCTGTATCTAAATTTCAGAAGTTTAAAGCTATTTTACACTTTGAATTGAAAGTTGGTATAGGCAACTGTGCAGTTGGTGGAATCTTTACCTATTTTAAATTTATATTTTTCTTGAATAACAAGACCATCCCCTCTAGCTCTTGGCTTGAACATAAAATAAATTATATTCAAATTTATACCAGTATTCCTATTCACTTTTAGGTCTATAACATTCTTTCCCTGAATATTTATCATGCTAGGTGGCTTTTATAAGGTCAACATGATGTAGATTGCCTGTAATGTTAGATTGACAGCACAATGTTAGCTGAAGTGTCCTGACCCCTCTGAGAACCATTCTGACGTGACCAGGACTCCTACTGTGGGTGGAAGGCATGTTGTACAGTAGCTTGGCCTCTGTGTCTGTAATATTCTCGGGTGATACTTGTACCTCCAGTGTTTCCTCTCATGATGCCAGCTTACTTCAGACACAAATGTGCTTTAAATGGATTAAATTTGAACTTGATTTACTTCTATTTGAGTATCAGTTATGATATATTTGACGGATGAGTATGAAAGATGATCTGTATATTTCTTTTCTGCTCACTGGTCAGTGTTGCTGCCCAAACCTAATATTCTGCAGCATCCTGGAGTTATGGTCTCTTTTGTCTTTTTAGTCAGTCCTACAGACTTACTTTCAGGTCAGATGGCAAGAAAAAAATGCACAATGTATAATATACAAACATCTTTGATAAAATCTTTGCTATGAAATATCTTAGGTAATAATCAATAGCTGAACAGGACTCTTGGAACATCAGAGGAAACACTGGAAAGACTGCCTTAACTTAATGATCTCTGATAATCTCGTTTCCTTTCTCTCCTCTTTTCCTCTGCAGCTCATGAGTTGTCCTCTCTAACTGGTTTGTCCTACTCAGAGATAGGTACCAACTTTTCCCATTTATTTCTCTTGACTACGGCTCAACATACCAATAGTGCTGATGATTTCATTCTTGTTGCATCTGAAGAAATACACATTCTCATCATCAGGGGATCCCCTTGTTGCATTTTTACTTTCAAATTAAATCTTTGGTGAGTTTTGTCAGAGCTTCATGTAACATGTCTACCACTACATCATGCTCCATCTTCCTATAACCTGTTATTTCTCTTGGGGATGATATGAATAGAAAAATTTTAAAAGTAAAAAGAATTCCTCATGCTTACAGACATGTTGGTATGTTGAGCCTCATACTGTACAAAGTTGTTGTTTATGCAGAATTTGTGTCAGTCAACATGACATTTGTGTTGCAGTTTCCGTGTTAAGGAAGTCCACATGTTTTGTGTTTCACATCTTATCACATGAGTTAAAAGTTCTAAATCTAAACCATAAAAATCTAATATGACTAATGATAAAAAATAAGTTATGTGGCTGCCCAGACAAGATGTGGCCTTTCAACCTGTCCATATTTGTAATGGCTGTTTTAATGCTGACAAACTTAATTGTTATGCTATCAATTTAATTTTCACATCTCTAAAATAATAAACCAAACAATAGACTTGATATAATAGCTGTACAAAGTATGTACATTGTAGACTAGGTGCCTGTGTGTAGCTAACTGCATGTCTTCCAGCACAGATCCCCACAACTGCACTGTCTTTTGCCCACCATGCACTGTGCTTTTAAGCCAGGGTAGATGATGGGACGGGGGGTGGGTGGATAAGTACATATATTCATGTTGTCGCTATTGGCATCTTGTATTTCATGTATGACATATGAGCTATGCTGTAGTTCTGTTGTTGAGAAACAGGGAAACAGACTAAGGTAATCAGTCAAACAACCTAGAATTCAGCACCATTGACATGTCCTTTCTTCTTATCAAAGGCTTATTTATCTATTACTTCCTCAAAGATCTCAAATGAAATAAAAAGATATTTCTAGGTTTAAGCAAGTATGGAATTAGTACCAACTGATATGTAGCTTGTTGTTTAGTTTCAATATCATAGTCTTACCCTAGAACCTCAAGTCTTGTTTCGCTTTCGCTTAAAAATTACAGCCAGTTATACAATTACAATGTACTTGGATGACTAGCACCAGAAATAGGATTGGTACAGATATTGTAGATAAATGCAGTACATAGAGATGCACATGATATCTATGATTGTGATAGGATTGTTTGCTGATAGTGTTTTGCTGCTTTGTTGATATGGCAGGGTTAAAAAGCACAGTGCTAGTGTGCCATTGCTTCCAGATCACTTTTCGTATGCACGAAATGCTCTGTAAACTACACTCTTTTGCCTTTTCACTTTTTGCACATGCTTCATGCTCAATGTTGCCCTAGAGCTGCCTACATACCACAAGCTTTGCACCCACATGATTGCATGTAGAATAGTTTCTGAGGCCATGCAAGTTTCCTTGCTTTGTTCTGCATGCAACAATTGCACTTGCTCAGCTCTAGCATTTCTTGCAATGTCAAGTTCCTCTTTTCCTCTGCAGCTCATGAGTTGTCCTCTCTAACTGGTTTGTCCTACTCAGAGATAGGTACCAACTTTTCCCATTTATTCTCTTCGCCAATGGCGATAGAGTATGTTTTTGTCGACTTGGGTCTGTATGTAGGTCAACAGCATATAACTCGAGAAATTGTGGATGGAACTTTGTGATTTTTGGTAGGTGTGTAGCGGTTGTCGAAAGGAATGCCAAGTTCGAAAACGGTTTACCTGGCGTTTTCCTACGGTACTGCAGCGAGCTTGGTATGTTTTTTGCAGTTTGTTTTGGGCAGCATAAGTCAAAATCTAGCTGGGCGATTTTCAAGAAACTTGGTAGGTGTGTAGCGGTTTTGGAGAGGAAGGTCAAGTGCGAAAATGGTTTACCTGGCTCTTACCTACGGCGCTGTAGCGGGATTTGTATGTAAGTGCGTTTGTCTGTAAGCAAGATAACTCAAGAACCCTTGAATGGATCCTGATGATATTTGGTAGGTGGGTGGGGGTCAAGAAAACGAAGGTCAAGTTCTATAATGGGCCCCCTAGTGACTGCCTAAGGTACTGCAGCAAAACTTTTATTTTTGACACTTCGTGTTTTGGATATGCTGTGGTCATGATTTTTGAGTGGTAGATAGCCCTTGGGGCAGAGAGTAAGTGCCGTGAGTTTGGACCCCCTAGCGGCTTTTTGGGAACTGCAGGCACCGATTTCCTTTCAAACTTTGAACGAGAATAACTCGAGAACGTGTTGACGGATCATCAGGATTTTTTGGTATGTAGATAGAATGAGTACTTAAAATAATAATCTACATGGAAAGATGCATTTAATTGTAATCAGTGGCCAATTAACAGAAATAAACTGTTTTGTATATACATGTATCTCACTTGACCTATATCTATGGACACATCTGTTTGACAGATGTTTTTGCTGGAGGAAACACTGACAAGCCGTGAGCTGGACACTGAAAAGCTTGAAATTCTGATTGACCAGGGGTGCTATCAGGTCATCTTGTACAATCAGGTCTTGTTTTGGTAGCATTTGTGGGGTTTGGGGGTAGGTACTATTTAGTAATAGATGAATAAGACCTTAAAGTCTTAAATAAAGGCATGATTTAGTAATACATGAATAAGACCTTAAAGTCTTGAATAAAGGCATGATTATTTGGCGAAGAGATGGGTTCGTTGAACTCTAGTTTCTCTTGACTACGGCTCAACATACCAATAGTGCTGATGATTTCATTCTTGTTGCATCTGAAGAAATACACATTCTCATCATCAGGGGATCCCCTTGTTGCATTTTTACTTTCAAATTAAATCTTTGGTGAGTTTTGTCAGAGCTTCATGTAACATGTCTACCACTACATCATGCTCCATCTTCCTATAACCTGTTATTTCTCTTGGGGATGATATGAATAGAAAAATTTTAAAAGTAAAAAGAATTCCTCATGCTTACAGACATGTTGGTATGTTGAGCCTCATACTGTACAAAGTTGTTGTTTATGCAGAATTTGTGTCAGTCAACATGACATTTGTGTTGCAGTTTCCGTGTTAAGGAAGTCCACATGTTTTGTGTTTCACATCTTATCACATGAGTTAAAAGTTCTAAATCTAAACCATAAAAATCTAATATGACTAATGATAAAAAATAAGTTATGTGGCTGCCCAGACAAGATGTGGCCTTTCAACCTGTCCATATTTGTAATGGCTGTTTTAATGCTGACAAACTTAATTGTTATGCTATCAATTTAATTTTCACATCTCTAAAATAATAAACCAAACAATAGACTTGATATAATAGCTGTACAAAGTATGTACATTGTAGACTAGGTGCCTGTGTGTAGCTAACTGCATGTCTTCCAGCACAGATCCCCACAACTGCACTGTCTTTTGCCCACCATGCACTGTGCTTTTAAGCCAGGGTAGATGATGGGACGGGGGGTGGGTGGATAAGTACATATATTCATGTTGTCGCTATTGGCATCTTGTATTTCATGTATGACATATGAGCTATGCTGTAGTTCTGTTGTTGAGAAACAGGGAAACAGACTAAGGTAATCAGTCAAACAACCTAGAATTCAGCACCATTGACATGTCCTTTCTTCTTATCAAAGGCTTATTTATCTATTACTTCCTCAAAGATCTCAAATGAAATAAAAAGATATTTCTAGGTTTAAGCAAGTATGGAATTAGTACCAACTGATATGTAGCTTGTTGTTTAGTTTCAATATTATAGTCTTACCCTAGAACCCCAAGTCTTGCTTTCCTTTCACTTAAAAATTGCAGCCAGTTATATGATTACTTGGATGATTAGCACCAGAAATAAGAGTGGTACAGATATTGTAGATAAATGCAGTACATAGAGATGCACATGATATCTATAGACAAAGTGTGATTGTGATAGGATTGTTTGCTGATAGTGTTTTGCTGCTTTGTTGATATGGCAGGGTTAAAAAGCACAGTGCTAGTGTGCCATTGCTTCCAGATCACTTTTCGTATGCACGAAATGCTCTGTAAACTCTTTTGCCTTTTCACTTTTTGCACATGCTTCATGCTCAATGTTGCCCTAGAGCTGCCTACATACCACAAGCTTTGCACCCACATGATTGCATGTAGAATAGTTTCTGAGGCCATGCAAGTTTCCTTGCTTTGTTCTGCATGCAACAATTGCACTTGCTTAGCTCTAGAATTTTTTGCAATGTCAAGTTCCTGCACAATAGTTTCAATATGCTATAACGGGTTTTTGAATAGAATACCATCTGATAAATGTAGATGTTGCCAGGACATTTTGGATGTCTTAAACCACCTAGAAAAATATAGGTGACAACTATCTACTGTAATGTTTCTACAAGACTGGTGAAAATGCTAGCTAGTAATAATAGTATACTGTTTTGCCCTGGTTTCTACATAACTTTGAAGCTAGGATAACTGGTTAATCAAAACACTTTTGACCATAGTCTACTCATTTGGGCTGCCCTTTGACTAGTGTGTGTATTCAGGAGTAACAATATATGTGATCATTTCATGCAAGTGTCCTACATCCACCAGGAAAACCCCACTGTTGCATGTAACACCATATTGATTGTTCATCATTCCCCATCACTTGTGACTTCACTGTTTTTGTGTCATGTCAGCATTTATCTTTTGGAGCTTTAGGTGCATTATTGTTATTGTATTGTGACTTGGCTGGGATTGGAGCTGATTTCCTTTTAAAACTACACTAAACTATATGCTACTCAACAGTTATGTTTGCAAATGAAGCTTTGATTCCCTCTACTTCAAACTGGTGTCTGTGGATATTTCTGAATAAGAACCTCTGCCATGATTTGAATTCTTAAAAAGTAATCGTTGTATTTGTCTGAGGGATTTCAAAAACTAAAAATGTCTCCCAATAAAAGATTTTTCTGGTTGCTTTTCTATTGCACATTTATGTCAATCACGTGCGAATGGTGCTCAGCTTCAAGCTCATCCTATTGAATTATATTAATGTTAATAATTATATTTTACATACTGATAGTTTACAGTAGAATTATATGTGAAAGTTGATATTACATGTGTCTTGGCTTTCTTGTCCATGTTTCTTTACTTTGTCTTTCCAACTGATGCAACCTGATGCAACATTTGATGAGAATTAGGACCAAAAAGAATGACAACATATATTATAATTGACATGTTGGCCTTATAATATACTTTAGCTCTACATAACATTTATAAGTAATAACTTCATAACACATAATGTATTACCTGTAATGCCGTACGTCACAAAATAATTATTAGTTGTTCATTTACATGTCACTGGTTAAAAGAAAGTTCCAAATCTGTATGGTACAATTTATCATCTTAAACATGAAGCACATATCTCTTATTTACGAAAAAAAGAATACGAAAAGTTGAATTCATCAATAGTGTCCTTTGGTCCTTTTTCCCATGAAATGTGTCTCAGGTACAGATGTACCTCTGATTTCAGTCCTTCTCTCTAACAGTGTCCCTCTCTCACATGGCAGAGCAAAGAAGGTACCCTTGTACAGAGCTATGTCAGGTAAACTATGTCAACCTTCGTTGTGGCAACCGCCCCACACGCACCCGCCGTGCTAAAAAACGCCGCGGCAGGCGACGGAAAGGCCGGCGACGTGAGGTGGAGGGTCAGTCTGGGTCGGTCATTGTGGCCGAGTTTGAACTGCAGATGAACCCAGAGGAACCTACGGGTAACAGACTCTCTTTGGTTGTGCTTTATCATGAAGTAAAAACTTAGGAAGGTCCTCCAACTATTCCATTAGGCATATGTAGTGGGACAACATTTGTTGCCCATGAGCTGTCTGTGTCTGTCTGCCTCCTTGGTGTAGGTCGCAGAGACTTTATGTGTCTACCAGCTTTAGAAGTGAAAACACAAATTGCAATATACTTTGAAACTTGAAACTTGAAACTTTATTACAATCAACTTTTTGATCTACAGTACATGTATCTTAAAAGTTTGATTCTGAAATTACCAGGCAAGGCAAAAACACTGTACTTTTTACAAATGATGGAGAAAATTATAAAAATTTGCATTATTACAGCCAAAGATAATGAATCAGATGTAATTATAATCCTTGTAGTAAACTGTCTACATTATTCTAAATTCATATAATACATTGTATGATATATATTAACTTTCTTTGGAGCTTATAATTAGCTGGTTGAACACTTCCACCTCATGTCTCCGCAGATAAATGTGATGTGAACTGTGTCCGTAGAAGAACAGAAAAGAAGCTTAGAAGAACAGTCAACACCCTGAGGAAATCCATCAACAGGGAACAGTTCTTTGTCAGGTAAGGCAATCTGTCACAGAAATCAGTTGTTTAGATAGAAGAAATGTTTTTTCTAAAACGTATACACTAAATTGCTTTTAACTCCAGTCTTAACCCCAGGCACACATTCAGGACCTTGAAACCACTTCTCAACCAAGATTGTCAATGGGTCATGTGTAGCCTGGAATCTGCCTATTATAGCTCCAAATCTGATCACATCCAAGAAAAACACGACTTTCCCAACTTTTTCAAAATTTGCTGGCACAGCTTATGAAGAGCTGAGATGAAGGCAGCCTCGCTAATCAACTCCCACCTTAAGATGACTTTGTTCATGACCAAGTAACTCTTATCCATGGTCTGAACACACCGTGGTTGGCTATGTGTGACAGGCTTCACTGATCCTTCCTTCCTCATGTCTCCAGGTTTGCGGGGACGGACTATGAGGTGATGAGGAGGTCGTTGAAGGCTGACAGGGGAGTGGAGTCTATCTGCACACTGGGACAGATCATGGTGGGAGACAAGTGCAGTAAGTAGAATGACAGAGGGTGGTCTTCAATGTCGATCTTACAAGTTACTTAAGTCAAAGATACAAGTAGCAAAACTTACCTATCTTGCACGTACACATGTCCATTATTGTAAGATTGTTTAAATAAATGTGTGATCAGTGTTAAATGTGTATGAAAGTTTTTAACAAAATTAACATAAATTGTATCACAGTTCATTTTCTAAATGGGAACTTACTGCCTTGTATTAGTCAGCTGCAGTGTTGGCTCATACTTTAAAATGGAGAGTGGCCGCTGTGAAAAGTGCCCGTCTGGCACCTACCAGGATGAAGAGGGGCAACTAACATGCCAGCCCTGCCCCAGCGAAGGAAGCCGCTCTGCAACTGGCATTGTTGGAGCAAGGAATATCACGGAATGTGGAGGTATTACAGCTCCTTTTACTACATGCAGCTATTAGTGTCATCTTCTTGTGGTCAAAACTAGACAAGAATCTGTCAAGTGTGTTCTGATGTAGTGTTTTTCTTCAAATCTGATGTATAATGTACACTTTACATGTTTTGACTCAGGTGATTATGGAAGACAATGATTTCCTTACCTTTGTTTTGTTTTAAAAAGATTTGTAGGCTTCAGGAACTATATCTATATGTGAGGAAAATCAGGTGCTTTTTGCCTGTTTTAGAACAATTCATTAATCCTGTCAATATCATGTGTGTGATTTCTTCATCTCTTGTGGACCATGTGATTTTGACTGAAACAGTTCTATATCACACCATCCTAGGCCAGTGTTCCCCGGGCCACTTCAGCTGGGATGGTTTTGTGCCGTGTATCCCGTGTGAGCTTGGCACCTTCCAACCAGACCCCGGCAGGACCTCCTGCTTCTCCTGTGGGGGAGGGGTCGGCACCATCAGCGATGGGGCTACCAGTTTTGAACACTGCATTGTTCGGGGTGAGTGCATCTACAACTTTCTGGAGTATTTTCAGTTCCCCTGGCTATGTTGATTTTTCAATGTTTTTGTGACTTAAGCTAACGTCACATTTTCAAACTGGGGCCCTGGCCAGGCTGTTTGTGGTAACGAAAAATAGAAATGTATAGTAATTACATGTAGTATAGTATATATAGTAATTACGTGAAAATATACTCAAGTAATGCCCACAACTATCCTCTTGACGTCTTGTGTAGTTTGGTATCTTTTATATCATACTTTTTGTTCCCAAAAGCTGGTTTAGAAATTTGCTCCTGGTGTAATGTATCCTGCAGTTTTATTGTATAAGTATTTTCCTCTGCCACAGATGTCTGATATAGACACAAAAGCTTTTGTCACTTCTGATATCAATTGAAACATACAGCCCAATCAGCAAATTTGTAAAGCTTTTTCTCTGACTTTGCAAGAAGTATAAGCTTGTGAAACACACTGTCACAACATGAAATCTGTCTTATTTGTGCAACCTTTTTTTCAAGCAGATGATGACAGTAATATTTTGAGTGAAACACATTTACCTTACATGTATTCAATAAACAGCAATTATACATGTAATAAATCATGGTCTTTTTCTCCCAGAATCCTGTTCAGCAGGCCAGTACTACAATGTCCAGGCTGGGCAGTGTCATCGCTGTCCTCACGGCTTCTACCAGCCCAGGGCTGGACAGAACTTCTGTGTGCGCTGTCCAGGCAACACCACCACTGACTTTGATGGTTCCACCAATGAAAATGAGTGCAAAGGTCTGCAGCTACGCATTCAAGTCACTTTGAAATATAATGTTTTGAACTTGCCTTCTGGATGGTGAGCTCTGCACTAAGACACCTGAAAGATGGAAAAAAATTTGTTTGCATATAACTTTGCTATACAGAAAGTACTGATAAAGATAGCATATGAGGTATTCTAGAGAACTCAACATGAGTACAATGTCATGAACATACACTTGTGTCTACATGTATATGTGCAAACTATTGTAATATTCTACCAGTGACCATTTACATGAAGCACAATTTCCGTTCCCAGACAGAACCTGTGGAGGTGAGATAGGAGACTTCATGGGGTACATCCAGTCCCCTAACTACCCCGGGAACTACCCGTCCAACGTGGAGTGTACCTGGCACATCGTCCCGCCCAAGGGCAGGCGCATCCTGGTGGTGGTGCCGGAGATCTACCTGCCTGCTAAGGATGACTGCGGGGACGTGCTGGTCATGAGGAAAGGAGGTGAGGGATGGGAGGGGAGCATTTGGGGCTGTACATTAGACTGAAATCCATTTGATTACTGCACTGAAGGGTACATCAACAGCTGGATTTCAGGCTAATGCTAGTTCTTATGATATCTACATGGGAACATGTTGGTTACAATATGTTGGTTACATCATAGAAGGAGTTTAAGATGAATGCTGCACTACTTTGACATGTCTCTTGTGCCATAATGTCCCCATCTTCCAACACTACTGACATAGCGCAATATGCTACACAGTCAGTATGCACTTTGCCTAGACATAATGTTTGATATAAGTTGTGAATGGCGAGACATTGTTAACATGATTATTATTTCGTTACCTCTTGGCCATAACTGAGCCTTTCCTCCTCTTCCAGCATCACCATATTCTGTGACAACCTATGAGACCTGTCAGACATACGACAGGCCGATTGCCTTCACTTCTCGGTCACGAAAGCTGTGGATTCAGTTCAAGTCCAACGGGGCCAACAGCCAGAAAGGCTTTCAAGTGCCATACGTTACCTATGACGGTAAGCTAGTTAGTCAGAACAGTATCTAGCTGTAACTGGAATTGTAGAAAGTTAAGCACAAGATACAATAGAAGCTGCTTAATTGCATGGCCTATTTGCCAGTGAATTTTGTGCAATTATCCGGCTGGTGCAGGGATGCGAAGTTATCTAGCTGGACCACACCGGTTTGGGATTCCGTGCAGTTAACAGAAGTGTGCGTTAAACCGTTGTGCAATTAAGTGGCTTCTACAACTGTACTGTGTTAAAATGGATGATTATATAATGTAAGAAGTACATGACTTTTTGTGTTGTTGCATGTATAGTATTACATTTCAATACTTTTCTACACTTTCATCAGAAAATTATCAAGACCTCATTGAGGACATTGTGCGAGATGGTAGGCTGTATGCATCGGACCATCACCAGGAGATACTCAAAGTGGGTACTTTTACTTATTAGATATTTCATGATATTTTGTTGTCCTCTGGTCTTCCACTCCTATCCTTTTTTCATTGTAAGTTCATAAATTCTGAAAAGATATTGGTCATCACTGAATATTAAACACCAATGGGTTACCAGAAGTGAAGAAAAGAATGAGAAGTAATGGAACATCACATGGAGTATCTGTTTTCTAACAGTTTGGTGTCAACTATTCTTGTCAAATTCTTTGACTTCTTGCAGAGTTTTAGATTCGACACTTAGATATTGAAATAATGCAAAAGGAAAAAAAATTACTATACCTACAATGTAGTACATTTGGATGAAGGGATGCTTTATTTTTATATATCATAGCCTATCATGGCTAAATCTTTCTACAGTATAGAGTGACTTGATTTAAGACATAGGCTTCTTCGTGTACATGTAGTTTTGTTAACAGTAACACTGTCTTTGCAATGGCAATGTTAGAGGTATACAACATAACATCTGACCCAACTTGTGAATAGTTAAGTAATACAGCATTCTCTATAGCACTTGTTTTGTTTCAAAGTTAAGCTCCTTCTTTACAGCAGAAAGTATCGAACTTCATACTATGCTTGATATTTCAGGTGTATTGTCTAATGTCACTGGTAGAACTCTTATAAAGTTATGAATGAATAGGAGCATTTGGTACTTTTAGTACTCAGAAAGATCCCCACTGCCCTTTATTAAGCCCATGTTATGTAGTATACCTCTAACAGACGTTTGCTGTGGACTAACTGTAGTGTGTCTGCCGATGCAGGATAAGAAACTGGTGCAGGCCTTGTTTGAAGTGATAGCGCAGCCCCGGAATTACTTCAAGTACAGCTCAGCAGAGTCTACGGCCATGTTCCCACGCTCTTTTATAAAGTTGCTGCGATCTAAAGTCACCAGATTCTTCAGACCATTTTAAAACGTGGGTTATACAGTTAGTCTTCCTTTTGTTTTTTGCAGTCTCATTTCATTACCTTCCATTTCATAGCGCTGTCACTTAAACTAAATTGTAATGCCATTGTTTGCTTTAAACAGCTGTCTTGCCAAAAGTAGCATCCCCTTATTTTATACATGCACCCTGTAAGTCACCCATTTCATTAAAAGTATATTGTCCATTTCATAATAATTCCATCATGTCCTTTAAAGGAACCAGCCGTGAGTCATCATTGTGAACCATATCTTTTATACCCAGTTTTTAAAGTTTCAGAATTTCATTAGAAAAAAAAAGAAA
The DNA here is from genome assembly GCF_000003815.2 of Branchiostoma floridae. Classification (NCBI taxonomy): domain Eukaryota; kingdom Metazoa; phylum Chordata; class Leptocardii; order Amphioxiformes; family Branchiostomatidae; genus Branchiostoma; species Branchiostoma floridae. The sequence continues at coordinate 18,210,528 of NC_049982.1, forward strand.
GTCAAACAAGACTGATATCAGCTACTTTCAGGTAGAAAAGTGACTATTTTTGGTTTGACACTTTGGCTGGTCCCTCCGTTTGTCCTCACAACCATCCACCAAGTTCTCACCAGTTTCCTGATCATGCATGTGTAATGTATTGTATTGTATCTTATGCAATGTATTGTATTGTATCTCTAGGAGTTTGTTATCCTAACACATGCAGCACATTGTCTCTATGTTTAACTCAGTCTTCTTTTATTTGGTAAAGTTCACTTGACAAGGTCAAAGCTGATATTGAGATCTGTATAGGGCTGTAGTGCAATCCAACATCACACCAACCTCTCCTACAAGCTATCCATAACATTAATGATAATCCCAGTCAAATGTCAGGGATTTGCTAACTATATATTTCTTGTTCTGATATGGTTTTGTAGAGGTTTTGTAGTGTTGACAAAGTTATACATGACTGAGACCTTGAAACGATTCTGCTTTCAGCACCAAGGACAGACTTCAGTGCAAAAAAGACACATCTTTTAAGATGTTAAAAGCTTCTGTTTCTTTCCAAAGTATCTTTCGAAAATGGAGAAAAATTATTGTCATTCTAAAATAAGTCATTCTTAAAGCAACAAGCTTTCCTAAAACCATAGTTGCTTTTTTTTTCGATTGAACGAATGTGTATACAGTGTATTATGATTGACCATGTGGATAGAACATGGCTATGATGTCTATTTGCACAAACATTACATATTTTTGTCAGTATTTATTTCTGTTATACTGCATGATGTTATTCAAATTGTTCATGTACATGTGAAGTGTTTTCCTCTATGCATTTTTTGTTGTTGGTTGGGTGGTTGGTTGGTTGGTTGGTTGGTTGCTACATTTGTAAGAAAAGTGAAACCTATATTTGTCTCCCCAAAGTTTGAATGTTTGTCTTCTTCTTTTATCACAGGACAAAAAGCTGGTGAAGGCACTGTTAGATGTGATTGCAGAACCTGTGAATTATTTCAAATATACAGCTTCCCAAGCGAGGGCCATGTTCCCACAATCCCTTATCAACTTCCTGAGGTCAAAGGTTGCCAGATTCTTCAGAACATTCTGAGAAGATTGTTGCAGTTCCTGTTGAAAGAAAACATCATAAGATGTTGTTGCTACATTTTTGATAAAGAATGTTACGAGATTTATGTCAGTTAGGGGGTAAATGATAAAAGGTTATTAAGTCCAACAATTTGGAACCAAGCTTGAATTATGACTTAACTCTTAACAATAAGAATAAACTTTACTGTATCAACCATTGACTCTGAGAAAGATGCATTTTTCTACAGTGATTATCAATCTTATCACTTAGAACAAGTTAGTACATGTACACTTTTGAAGTTTACAGTGAAACATTAATACTGAGTCTACTGATAGATGGTTTGTTGTGATTGATGCAGTACATGAATGTTGAGAGATTATGGTTAAGAGGCAACTACCTGTGTTTTTGGTGAGCTTGTGCAGTGATATTGGAGAGTGGAAACCATGGCCAACTTGCATTGGTACACATGTGAATATGCAGATCCTTTATTTAGAGCCTTCTTCTAATTAACCAAAATTTACAGGAAAATGCGTAGACTTTGCTGACTTATATCAGATATTAGATTTGAAGCTTCTAGTAAAATAAGCGGTCAGATGTGACCATATACCAGTGTTGCAAATGGTGCAGTATGTGTATTATTTTTGTAGAAATGAGGAATTGGTAGGTTTGTTTCAATTTCAAATATTTAGGCTTGGTGTTGGGAAGAGGATAACTGTTGGGTATTAGGCTCTTCATGTGGAACAATTCTAACATCAACTGTCTCACTAACATTATTTTGTATGATACAAAAAGTTATTTTTATCGTGATTTTATATCAATGCAAGGGAAGACTGTGTAAAAGTGTACAGAAGTGAATTTAACCTATTGTAGTATTTTCAAGCTGTCTTGTGTGAATAGAAAGGGGACAACTATTAGAGATGATTAATAGCTGTGCATGGCTTCGGTTGAAGTAGAAAATAAGTAGGAAAGGAAATTGAAAATAGAAAAAAAACATATCTAATGTTTACTTGAGATGAGGCTCTTACTAGAGTCATTAAGAAATTTGAATAAATGAATAGAGCTTTTCTAACATCTGAATAGTCTCTCCCTTAAATGTAGCAAATTTATGAACATCCTGTACAGTAGTGATTCTACAACACTGTAGGCACCCATGCCAAATGTTTCACCAGAAGGGCATACATGGATAACAATAAAGGATGGCCTTTCGGAAAAGAAAGAAGACTAATTTGGTGCAGCAAGCATTGCTACTCATATTGATTAAAGTTGCAGTCTTTATGAAGAAACTGTACCTTTGTACCCATTAGACATGTTCAGGTGTGGGAATGTACACAGTGGAGGAAACAAAATTGGAATGTCCCTACAAGCTTGTTATGTTAATGTTTGCATAGATTTGCACTTGATGTAGAAATCTTTTATGTGGGAAAGTGCTTGGATTGAGGTATTTTGAGAGTGTATTGTAGTTAGTCTTTTATATTTCTTCCCTATGCTTGAGAGTTTATTGTCTTTTTTGTAATGCACTCAAAAGTGCAACTCTGAGATGTACTGATGTATTATACATGATAGTTATTGCACGTACGCATGTAAGGGGCAGCAATGGAACATGCTTTGGGGTGATACTTGTGACAGCAACATTTATTGTCTAAAATGATTTTTACACAATATTCTTTCATTACATGCCCATATGTAGCCATTAAAGATACTTTACTAGGTTTCTTCCTCTAGAATGTGGCAACAGCTTGCAATGGTTAGTTTATGCCATTTTATACTGTTAATTGCAGTTTACACCAACAGTCTCCCAATATTAAAGTCTGTATGTCATTTCACTGGAATAATTAAAAGCCAGTATTGGCACCTGCAGCTTTTTCTATGGTACACTGATTTTATTTCTGAATAGTATTGCACATGTCTGTGCACTGCATACATGTGTATGTTGCTAAAGTTTTGAATTCAGCAACCAGAAGGATGGTAAAACACTATTTAGGCACCCAGTCATTTAACATGTCGTTGTGTTTAAAATATTTCACTGAGCTTTCATTAAATTTTATTGAGCAGGACAACAGCCAGGAACAAGTTATGCCAACTTAGTTTAGCAACAATTAGACAAACCTAGGAAAGATTGAAGCTTTGATGAAAGAAGCGGTAGGTTCTACAATGTATGATGAGCCTCTGACTGATAACCACTTGTTGACTGCAGTGATCCCTACTAAATGACAGTATGTCCATTTTGAAACTTAGATTTTTCGACTTTCAAGGGAAGAAGTAAGACGTTGTTGGCTGTGATGTTGGATTCGTGTAAGATGAAATACTGTAAGCTTACACTGCCTACGAGCATAATACTATGCCTAACGCTAGCAAGGGCACCTTGCAATGTCAGATTTCTGATGAAAACTCAATAAACCATGGGACTAAACTGTTACACATGTAGCTCATTTCCTCCAGTGTTTCAATTGTTCCTCATACTTTCCCCGTAAATTTGGCTGACCTAAAATACATCCCTGGGTAGTTTCTACTATGCAATAACACATTAGATATGAAAGCAAATAAAATAGGTTATTACCCTTACCAAGAAGGTCATATTTCAGGCAGCGCTAACTTGTCTTTAACGGAGTTTATAACAGTTTTACGGAATACATATGAATTTTACGGAATCCATACGATCGACGTGCACTGCTAAGAAACATGCTAATTTTGTGGAATACGTAACTGTTACAAGTTTTACGGAATACACACAATAGTAAGGATGATATGTATGCCCTAAAATTCGCATGTTTCCTAGCGAAGGATCGTATGATTACCGTTCAGACAGATAATGTGTATATGTAGCCAAGAATAATGGAAATAGTGCAATGGAGGACATTTCGGACTGGGTCCGGGTGTTCTGCCAAATCCGAAAAAAGACGCGATCTGCTGACTACTTCAGGGCATGTGTTTGGTGACAGCCACCCCGAAGGACGACCTTGTCCCCACCACCAAAGACTAAAGCCAGAACTTGTGACCTTCTCCTACCAAGGACTAGGGTCAAAGGGCTGGTCTTTAAGGCCGCGGGGCTAATCATGATAATACAAAATACGGTACCACAGCAATCAGAGCAAACACGATCCCGACAACCCGCACGAAAAGAGCTCAGTAACACATGTACACTCCTACACCAGGCTGTTCGCCTTTGCAATAAGTTAACCTCATTTTTGAATACTAGAACAAGATATGCTTGTAACTAAATGTTTCATGTCATATTGTACGCATATCACATACATTATGTATACGTATGGTTTTGGACTATGGATTATGAAGTCGTGTGCTGGTGTTTGTCAAAGAAAATCAACGTAATCCACTTGTAGAGATCTAGATTTTCATCAATCTCCCAAATGTTCAACTTGATGAACATTGAATTCGTAATGCCCCATCCAAAAGTCTTACTTCGTGTGATTACGTTATGATACCGTATGGCCTGTAACTGAATAGACCCGTGCACGAATTACAATGCATACGTAGTTGTCATAGGTTGGTAGTAGCGTTGGTAGCAGCACAACATGCGAGAAGAGAGAAAGCGCATGCCATCAAAAAGACATGCCGCTAAATCCCATGTCAATGCGCTACATCTGCTTGGAGATGCCGAACCGGTTAATCAAGGACTGTCAAGGCTTTGTGATCCTTGTCACTTTGCCAACAAAAGTTGCGTAGGGGAAGGCCGTCAACGTTTCCGAACTTCGTAACAGGTATGTGATCTGGTTGTCACAGCATTTTCTGACTTCAGTCTGTTTTAGTTTCGTAATGAAACTACCAGCTGCAGCACCACTGTACGAAAGACTGAAACTGTACATTTGACCTGAGTAAGCCGTGTGTCGGAGTGAGGTTAATGCAAGGTCAAAGGTGGGTCCAGTAGAGCCATATTGGCTATTGCACTTTGGGATTTTTCTCTGATAATCTTTTTTGTAGGATATTTTCGTCCCATTAATCTCGAGCCGGCATGCAATGGGGACATGGGAATTCATACTTTGCATATCTGGTCGAAAATTGTGATTTGTGCAACATAGGGATATGGGTGGTCTTGTATTCGCTAGCTGGAATGACCCAATGGGCTGGTCATACCAGTCGGCAATGACGTTTCCGTCTTTCCTGACTGCCTTTATAGTAACATAATGGTCCGAGAGTCTACGAAAAATGCTCGCGTGTGTTACTGCGGAATGAAACCCAGGTTTTTATAGCATAATTGAACTAGCCTTCAACACATACACATGTGCGCGCTTCCTCACTTCACCCAGGTGTAAAAATGGGTACCTGACTTCGGTCGGGGAGGTAAAAGACTACATTTACCTTCTGTCTGTAGAAGTTTCAAACTTGAGTGCAGTGCCACATTGTCCTCGTTTGTCCAAAAAGCAAAATAGAAAAACAAACGCACGCACGCACGCACATTGACAGGTTTCAGTTGTCTTATGTTCTTTTCAGAAACCATCGTCGCCATGACAATGACGTTTTTATTGCCAGTCTTGTTGTTCTTAGATCCAGACTTTACACCTCCACGAATCTTCAAGCTGAAGCCATGAATGCTGCAACATCCCAGCAACAAGGACCCATCTCAAGCCAAAAGGTACCATAAGGGGAGTGTCCCACTGCCAAAGGAGTCGGAGAGAAGCATGAAAACTTTTTTGAATGCCGAACATGAATGAGGTTATCTGTATAAGTGAGTTTGTATCTGTGTTTGTAGGTCCATTTGTTGAAAATGATCTTTTAGATGAAGTAGAATCTTGATCCCAGCAGGATGCAAAATGTGATGACCACCCCCAAGACTGGAGTGAGAATGGCCCAGAGCACCCCAGGCACCTGATTCCTGCACTCCTCCGACAGTTTTATCACCTGGGATGGGTCGCTGGCACTGGAGGGGCATTCAGCATTAGGCTTGGGTGAGTTATGTATTTTTTGTCATAACGTTGCACATGACATTAACGTTAATATCTTCAGCACAAAATTTCAAATCCGTTACACCCTACAGCATAACAGATGATATACTAGACTAGAGGAATTTCTGATTGGTAGAAGTAATGAAACAACTTTTTCTGTTCAGTTTTGTAACCGCTATCTCACATTGATACAGAGATGAAATCTACATTGCACCATCAGGGGTCCAGAAGGAACGCATACAGGTTACTTCCTTCTACTGTTTTGTAAAGTCGTTTTTGTGGGGACCTTTGTATGCTGTTTGTTCACCGATTCTTAAAAAGATATTAGTACACGTATTTCCTTTGCACCATAACACCAAGGTGATAAAACCTCCTTGATGAAATATTTCACTTTTGAATCTATTTTTCATATTCCTGTGAATTCGGTAGAAATGTCATGCAGTAACAAATTTGTTTCCTTCTCTTAAGCCTGATGACATGTTTGTGTGTAATATGGATGGAGAGGACATCTCCTGCCCTCCCCCTAGCAAGAACCTGAAGAAGAGCCAGTGTACCCCGCTGTTTATGAATGTCTACACAATGAGAGGTACTCTGATGTTCCTGTTCCACTATCCATATCAAACCTCTAGAATGATTATACTGCTGCTGCTGCAGCGTCAAGTCTAATTGGTATCAACCGTCCTTTGGCGTAACACACCAGCTTTGCAGGCACCCGCAGTAGTAGCAGTTGGTTATATTACACTGAAAGACCTGTCACACCCATTTTTGCACATCTAGCTGTATAAGCATTATCTAAGGTATGACGTATATACATCGTATTGCCGATGCCATATTTTTCACCTTCACGGCTTCACCCCATTATCATTACTGCAGGTGCAGGAGCAGTGATCCACACCCACTCCAAGGCTGCTGTCATGGTAACACTGTTGAACCCTGGGAAGGAGTTCCGAATCACCCATCAGCAGATGATCAAGGGCATTAGAAGGGGAAAGTCAGGAGGGAACTACAGGTGAGTCTGGAGGTACATGTTACGGTATCCTGAAGGTGTACTGTTAGGAGTTGGTAGCAGACAGTGGCTATTGGAAAGTACTTTCCACAGGGATTTGATACTGATGCTGTTTACCCTTTTAGCGGTTATGTCTTATACTCAGTCTTGTTTCCCCATCCTCAGGTACTTTGATGAGCTGGTTGTACCTATTATGGAGAACGCACCTGAAGAAAATGATCTTAAGGTGAGTGAACAGATGGACTGTTGTGACATTTACACTTCACTTTAACCACTGACTGTTGGTTCAACAGAACTCTGAATACAGTCAATCAGAACAAGTATATCAATAGCTGCCAATCCAGTACCAATAATCATTACCTGCCATGTTTCATGTGTCGCCATGATAGGACCGTATGGTACGTGCCATGGAGGAGTACCCAGAATCCTGTGCGGTGTTGGTGCGGAGACACGGGGTGTACGTGTGGGGAGACACGTGGGAGAAGGCAAAGAGCATGTCAGTACAGAGATATCCTGTGTCTTTGCTACCTAGCCATTATAGATACTGTTCACAAACCACAACATGGATCTGCAGCCATGTGTAATTAATTCTGATTTGCAGTTTTGCATGAATAAAAGTACAACTGATCACTGTCATCACTGGTATCAACTTTGTGCTGCTTACAAAGGAGTTTGCAATTCTTTTAACCATAAGCATAAAAACATGGAATTCAAAGCATTTGTAACACATGTCAGTGATGATAATATTATTCAAATATGTAGACTGAGAATTGGCTTTTGTTTTATGACTTCCCCAGGTGTGAATGTTATGACTACCTGTTTGACGTTGCTGTACAGATGAAACAGTTTGGCCTGGACCCTGCCCAAAAGCCTGACCCTGCTGTGGAGAAAGGCATTGTTTGAACCACAGGATACATACATGGACTTCCACTCTATCATATTGGCAAGATTGATGTGCAAGATAACTGTTTAATGTGGAAATTTTCACAGAGGTTTGAATGTTACATCTGTAGTGCTTAATCTTTGATAAAAACATTCCCTCGAAAACATATTATGTCTTTCAGAACACATGCATCCATAATCACCCAGGGGTATTCAAGTGTCTTTAAATTCAACCTCATTGTAGATGATATCACAGTGAGTTAGTTGGTATGACAAAAATGACATTGATAACACTGTCTTCTACATTACCATAATGAGGCAATAAATTACATGTGTATACAAACTGCAGTTCACTGCGATTGGCCCATTCACAAGCAAGAGTTATTTCTATGCCTAAAACAAAACTTATCCCAGGAACAGAACACAATACACCCATAACCAAGCATACCTGTCCTTGGTGCTGAACACCATACACCCATAACTGAGCATACCTGTCATTGGTGCTGAACACCATGCACCCATAACCAAGCACACTTGTCCTTGGTGCTGAACACCATACACCCATAACTGAGCATACCTGTCCTTGGTGCTGAACACCATCCACCCATAACTGAGCATACCTGTCCTTGGTGCTGAACACCATACACCCATAACTGAGCATACCTGTCCTTGGTGCTGAACACCATGCACCCATAACCAAGCACACTTGTCCTTGGTGCTGAACACCATACACCCATAACTGAGCATACCTGTCCTTGGTGCTGAACACCATCCACCCATAACTGAGCATACCTGTCCTTGGTGCTGAACACCATACACCCATAACTGAGCATACCTGTCCTTGGTGCTGAACACCATGCACCCATAACCAAGCACACTTGTCCTTGGTGCTGAACACCATACACCCATAACTGAGCATACCTGTCCTTGGTGCTGAACACCATGCACCCATAACCAAGCACACTTGTCCTTGGTGCTGAACACCATACATCCATAACTGAGCATACCTGTCCTTGGTGCTAAATACTCACAAATAAACATGTCTGTTCCTGCACAGTCCATATTCTTTCCCACTATGCAATGCATCCAATATTTGTAACATGGTTCAAGGTCTCTACATTTGAAAATGTAAATCAGACGCCTTGTGTTTTATTTGCCAATCTTTTTTTATGTCCTCACTTTAAATTTGTATCAATAAGATTTACTTTCAGTGCTGTGTGAAACATAAGGACAGATTCATTTAACAAATCTATTGCTTATGAGATGTTACAGCATATCTTTACTACCTTCATCCTAAAATTGTTGATCGGTGCACAATGTCCGTAGACTCTTGCTGTCAGGAAACAAAACAACACTATTAATGTACGTTTGCGAATGCCAATATTTGATATTTGAAAGGTAAAAATCAATGTCTGCACAGACTGCACTCAAATCCATCAATCTACTAGTTGTAGCCTAATAAGATTATTGTAGTTTTATGTTTGAGGGAAAAAGTCATGTACATGTATGTGTGGGTTACCCAATGTAGGATGAGCTGACTGAAAACAATCACTTATTGACTGTTAAACACAAGATCAACAGTAACTTAGAAACTATCTGCTTTTAAGTGTACAGTTTAGAATTGGGGAATAGTTGGATGTGATGTTGGACTCATGTGAGATATATTTTAAGCTTGCACTGCTTATGGGCATAGTGCTAACACTTCACAAGGGCACCTTGCAATGTCAGTTTTCAAATCAATATTCAATAAAACCACAGGATTATGAATAAATATTCCAGTGTTTCAATTGTTCCCCATAGTTTTCCTAAACATTTGGCAGACCCACAACACCTTCCTGGTTAATTTTCCTGTGTAATGCCACTTGAACTACGGAAGAAAACACAACATAGATCTTCTTCATAAATAAAGCACAACTTTCCTGCTAGTGGTTTAATTCCAACAATCTGAAGCTCATTTGTGACAACAGTGTAGAACTAACAAATTCAATATTCATGGTCAATACATTTTCAATCTATAAAATAATACATTTAAGAACAATTTGTTTTTTTTTACAACAAGCTTTCAATTAAATAGGACTGAAACTGAAAGATTCTCTAAACATGCCAACATGTTCTTTTTGAAAGACTTTTTCACAAACTGAAGAGGAGGTTTCTACAAGACTTGCTGTAATTACCTTGATTGCACAGGAAAACAAGTCTAAGTATCACAAGAATTTGATCCTAACACTAGTATCATAGGTATATATGATCATAACAATGCTGCTTTGAAAGGATTCTCCAAGTTTTCTTTAAAGTTCTCCAGAAAGGTGGAGGCCAGGGCATCATCCACTACTCTGGAGTCAGAACAGAGTGTCACAGTCATGACAGTTTTTGTTGTGTGTCCATCCTCCGTGGGCTCCACCAGGACACGTGAGCCGCCGATCGCCATGATACAGGACTGTGGGGGGTTGATGATGGCACTGAACTGGCTGATGCCAAACATCCCCAGGTTGGAAACACTGCAGAGACAAGGGAACACAGTGAGCCATGTTCTGATGCATTACATGTATTGGCAAAAGAATGCAATGTGTGAACAGCAATGTGTGAAGTGCCAGAAAGAGCTACATGTAAGTTGCTAAGCTATCTTTTCAAACCAATAAAACTACAAACACAATTATGTCTGCAAAATTGAATGAAGCCACAGCGATTATCTGGATTTAACAGTGTACCAGTTCTTCCCATCAACTTTAAAGATAACTCCTAAAGACAGTCAGTAGATCAGACCTGAATGTGCCTCCTTGGTACTCCTGAGGCAGGAGTTTACCTATCCGTGCTCTCCCTGCCAGCTCCTGAAAAATAGGACACTCTTTCAGCTGATACTTCAGAACACCCACATCACTCTTCTACTTCTATCTCAACATCTGTTCCTCAAAACAAAATTCTGCACAAACATATGGAAAGCTCTTAACCTTACTGAGGCTTCATGAGTTAAGAGTATTGAGTACAGAAGAAGAACTTTATTGCGTGACATTTGTAACAGGTACAATGTATGGCAATCTATGTATACATGGAAGTTGAACTATACAAGAGCAGTATTCATTACAAGCCTGTATTGCACCATGCTTGTTTATTACCTTGACAGTTTCTGAGATGTTCTGTAGTCCCCTGGATGGTACATCTGTTACTATGGGAGTAATCAAGCCTTTGTCTGTTGCCACGGCAACTGATATGTCCACATTGGAGAGCAGCTGCACCGCCTCCCCCATCCACTGAGCGTTCACCTCAGGTACCGTCTGTGTAGGCAGAAATCAGGGAAGATTTTAAGCTATGTTTTACATGTATGTCTGTCTCTCTGGCTTGTAAAACTGGTGAAATCATAATACCAAGACAGGGAAAATATATCCCTGTAACAAAGTTGTGTAAGAGAGGCATAAGACTGCAACCAATATAACTTACCTTGAGTGCCTGCCCAACGGCCTTGATGATAAAATCATTCACAGAAACCTTTACACCAGAACCTTGGAACAGGAGGGGAAGTTGGGGTTGAACAACACTTGTATTAATGTACATGCAAAAAGGAGCATACATGTGATACGCTTTGATGCAAATCTATATCAAGTTAGAGGAACCCAAAAGCTTGGTCAAATCAATGCCCAAGACTGTCATACTAGCTTAAGCCATGTTAAGTCTATTGGATTACTTTGTTTTACCTTAACTCTCTAAAGCACAGGACCAAGTCTATAATGGCTTTCTTTCTCAACCATAAACTGCATAGCAATAGTGTTGTAATGTTGTGCAATTTTATCTCATGCAAAAGATCTGACATCTGTTGTAAAAGGTCTGTCCTTTCATACTACTGCCAAGGAGTGAACAGAATGATTTACATGTCAGCTGAATCAACTCATCACATCCACCACTTCCAAAATTACCTTGTAGCTGTTTTCTGAGTCTCAGGACTGAGCCCATCTCACAGTCTATACTGCTGTAGGCATGTGGCACTGTAGTCTGGAATGTACAGGAGAACAGATAAGATACAGAAGAACAACCTACAAATGTCAAACTATTGTCTGATTAAGTTTTCAATGTTAACTTGTTTAATAGGTGGGCATACAGCTGATCAGAGTTATTAAGAGCAACTTTGCACAATTATTACATTTGAATACAGCCGGCAGATACATTGAAACAAGTGAACATGACACATATTGTGGTTTAAGAGAAAAGGAATACAAGTCCTACCTTTGATTGTGTGAGTCTTTTTGCTATTACCCTCCTCATGCTTGTGTGTGGGATGTCAACAAACTCATCCTGAAAGACATATTTTTGACAATCATGTCTGAAACTGTCTGAAAACCTATGGAAGAGCTACATATGCTTTGAGTTTTTCTGGTATGCATTATGCATTTTGCTGTTAACTTTTTTTTACCGGTATATCTAGTTTTTCTTCATCACACAACTTGCCCATTTTCACTTGACACCCCCCTCTAGTCCACCCCATGTATCAGTTTGTGCTTACCTCCTCTGCTGCAGCAGGGGGTACTGCAGGGTGTGTAACTGGGGGAGGGGGTGGGGGAGGAGCAGCCAAAGGGGTGGGGGCAGAGGGCATGGTAGGAGCCACCACCTCTTGTCTCCTAGAACTGGGGTCACCAGCAAGGAACTTCAACACATCCCTGGAGAACAGTATGTTAAGTCATAAATTCTCTTCACTTATAAATAACTTTTAAAGATGACAACATGACTTACTAGTACTACTTTTTAAAATAGTTAGATTACAAGTAATAACCCAGGACCATTGATATATTATTAGGCTTAATTAATGCTGCGAGTCAAGGTTGTCAGATTCCCTGTTCATGCCTTCAATTATTTTCATAGATAGTAGATCTATCAACATGTTACACACCTTTTCTTCGTTTCATTAATCTATATATTTCTATCAGATAGAACACAGAGAAGTAGACTCAGCCTTGACTTGTTATTCAAAAGAATCGTTCACCCACCCTTTGAGTAGTCTTCCATGTGGACCAGTGGGTACAATAGCTGCAGCATCCAGACCGTTGGAATCTACCAAGTACCTTACTGCAGGGGACAGGTCAACATGTCTGGAAAAACAAACAAACATGTGCATGTCAGTGCACTGTTGTACTGGAGACGGAAACAACTGACTCATGAATGAGTCTGAAGTTGCAAAGACAACACACCATGGCTGTAAAAAATTCCTACCACAGACAGTCCTACTTGTCATATGAAGATACAAATGTCTAGATATGTACCATATCACACCAATTATAAAAGTTCTTGGCCCTTAGGCCTTACCCTTTTCCCCCTGCCACATGTCTCATGGATGAAAACTCTGATGAGGAGGTGTCCTCTGTGGCTGTAGGTACAGGGGCATCAGCAGGGGTGTCCACTGCAGCAGACGGAGTGCCTGTCTCTGTTGGGATATCGACCTGAGTGTGGTCTTCTCCTTCAGCCACCATCAGGGCTATCAATTCATTGATACGAACATTCTTTGTGTTCCCTGGGACCTGTAAGGGGCATCAGAATGTTAACATAACATAAATGACAAACTGTCTGTGCCTATACTACTAGTATATTTGTACCTCATGGTATAAAGTACATTTGGAAAAAAGACAAGTTTTTCTCTGTAATACAGAGACATTGCTCCAATTCCTAGAACTAGTCATCCAAGATCCCTGCTCTTGAAATAAATTCCTTCATCAAAAGTTGTTGAGATATGAGTATTTAGCGCAGAATTTACAGCATAATATATAAAAAATATTACACTTTTCAACACTCTTAATAATGACTTCATTCACTTTGTTTGGCCAAATTTAAACTTACCAAAATTTTGGCCATGACTCCATCATCATCAGCATCCATTGTAAGTGTTGCTTTGTCTGTCTCAATCTCACACAGTGGGTCACCAGCTGCAATTGGGTCTCCTGTAAAGAATAAACATCAAGAACCCAAAACAAGGTCGATAAGTATGTACAGCATTAGACTCTTGTCAGATTTCAGAGTGAAGCAATTTCCATTTAACACCTAAAACAAGATCATATCAGGATTTTACAACAGATAACTGTGTCTGAAAATGAAACAAACTTAAGAGATGGTAAATTTTAGACTTCCCTCAGCCAATAAATGGGTACAAGCTGTGTGCTTCATTTCATGAATTAGTGATATTATTTCTGAGCCGCAGAAATGTGCAAAAGTACAACTACATTATGATGTGATAAATGATGACAAACCTTCCTTTTTCAGCCATGAGATGATGGTACCTTCCTCCATAGTGGGGGACAGGGCTGGCATGTGCAGCTTTATTGGAGCTACACCTGATCAGAGATGTGCAGAGATTAGCTGACATGTTGGTTACAAGTCATACTTGTGTACATTACTCCTAAACTGAAGAGAGTAGACATCTAATGCACCGCATTACTGCTCACGCACCACACACCAATCAGTAGTACCGTTGCCTTTTCTTTAATCAAAGTCGTAGCATACTGTAATGTCACACATTCAAAATGATTCTACTGAACACAAAAAGTTTTTTTTTTTTTCATAGAAATAATTTAATCAGGTTCGTAGAATATATCATATGACTGATGAGAATTCTTGCACACAACCAGGATGTACTTTATTCGATGAAAATCATTCCTTTATTTGGAACATATGATCATTAGAATCAAAGGTCTGAATCCTTGACAACAAAGGAATCAGGGTTAATGTTTTTTTTATATATATATTGATGGTTAACTTCTCGGATGATGCAAGAAATTGATCATGGTGGGACAGATGTGAAAACTTGCCCCTCCCCCTCCATCGAAAAATAACCTTTTTACGTGCATCAACTGACTCTAAATATTGAAACTACCCACCGAATACTTCTGGTGTCCTGTAAAAGTTCCTGTACCATTCTGTGCAGCCTGCCGGGCGCCCTAAGGTGTGAGAAGGTAGAAGTTTGGTCCGACCTAACGTCCTCCACAGGACAGAGGACGCCATGATGGCCTTCTCTCCAACTCAAGTCTCGCGGAATCTCGCGCAGGTTCGACAAAACTTCCCAAGGATAAAACTAAAAATTCTCACAAATTATCCATCAATAGAATACTTAAAACAACAGGATATATATTCTATAAACTTCATCCGCCACAAGGGGTACCTGCGAGCGCAGTAAAGGCTGTTCTGTGGCATGAAAAGTTTGAGCCACGTGACTTCTCCGAACCTGATTTAGTACTGTGTCAAAGGTCACAGCCTGTTGGGATACGTGTGGGAAACATTGGTGGGAACGTTGGCTTCTTTCAGTGAAGTTGGCATACATCTTTTGTAAATGATTTAATGCTTATTGTTCTGTTCTGCACGAATAGGAGCAGTAGGCATAAGTTTTTCTCTTCTAGATCAACTTTTCAGACCCGCCCCCATCCATCAGGAGTCTTCAAAAACGCTGACTGAGTCATGAATGGTGCAACATCCCAACAACAACAAGGAGGAACCATCTCAAGGGACAAGGTACATATTTTAGGATCTAAAGAGGCACTTATAAGTTTAGTGGGTGGGCCGAATATGGGAGGGGCGTGCCTTAGTCTTAGATATTCTTCTCATCGTGACAGAATGTTGTCATCTGTAACGTTATAACTCTCTGTGTGTTGACTATTTAAATTTTTTGAAATAAAAAAAATCTTAAACCTGAGGCTTTTGAAAAAGATACTCTTTCAGACATTGTCATTTCTATCTTTCATAGCCAGTATGTTCAATTTGATTGGTGGCAGCTGTAAGTATTAAACCTTTATGTTTTGTGGTTCTTAAAGAGCTTGAACCTATGTCATTATTTTATATAAAGCTTATAATACATGTTTGCAAAATCAGGTTTTAAAACGTGGTCTCCACCCCCAAGACTGGAGTGAGTATGGCCCGGAACACCCCAGGCACCTGATTCCTGCACTCCTCCGACAGTTTTATCACCTGGGATGGGTCACTGGCACTGGAGGGGGGATCAGCATCAAGCTTGGGTAATTTTTAAAAAAGTAAAATCATGTGTTTTCCCACAGGTATTGTATCATAAATGTACTGTGAAAAAATCCTGGTGAGAACCTTGTAACGTTAACCAATTGAAAGACAAATAATATAAACACTGTCTGACTGATGTATATGGTGGCAAAATCTCATGAAGCAACATTTCTTGCTTACTCAGGCCATACAGGTTTAGTGTGTAATGGTATTCATCTTACCGTTGCTTTTGTTACAGAGATGAAATCTACATTGCACCTTCAGGGGTCCAGAAGGAACGCATACAGGTTGCTTCCTTTATCCTTCCTTCATGTGTTGTGTTTACTCTTTTAACTAAGCTGCTTACGAACTACTAGTATATGCTACATGTTCTGATTCCTGTAAAAAATGTTAATATACACAAATGTATGTATTACATATGTTCTATGCTACAATTACATGTAGTAAATGTTTTGGAATGAATTGACCTGAGTTACAAATTTGTTTCCTTCTCTTAAGCCTGATGACATGTTTGTATGTAATATGGAGGAAGAGGACATCTCCTGCCCTCTCCCTAGCAAGAACCTGAAGAAGAGCCAGTGTACCCCGCTGTTTATGAATGCCTACACAATGAGAGGTACTCACGAGTTCCTCAATCTATAGTAAACCTACAGAATAGTTGGTACTGGAACTATAAGTCTACTTGTTTCTGAGTCTTAAGTCGAGATTTCGTGTATTGAGCATAATTATTACTTTTGGCATTTTCGTTCACTTTCATCCCATTACCATTATTGTAGGTGCAGGAGCAGTGATCCATACCCACTCCAAGGCTGCTGTCATGGTAACACTACTGAACCCTGGGAAGGAGTTCCGGATCACCCATCAAGAGATGATCAAGGGCATTAGAAGGGGAAAGTCAGGAGGGAACTACAGGTCAGTGTGACATCAGGTTAGGGGCAGAGATAGTTTAGGGTAGGTGGTAGGTGATGGTAGTTGTAGTTGCATAGCATTAGTTGTTAGAAACAATTTTTAACAGGGACTGAACATCACTGCTGTTTCTCCTTGTATATCTTATACATGTACTTGTAT
The DNA here is from genome assembly GCF_000003815.2 of Branchiostoma floridae. Taxonomy (NCBI): domain Eukaryota; kingdom Metazoa; phylum Chordata; class Leptocardii; order Amphioxiformes; family Branchiostomatidae; genus Branchiostoma; species Branchiostoma floridae. The sequence continues at coordinate 18,227,416 of NC_049982.1, forward strand.
CCCCATCCTCAGGTACTTTGATGAGCTGGTTGTACCCATAGTGGAGAACACACCTGAAGAGAAAGATCTCAAGGTGAGGCACGCATTGCTGTAACCACTGACTGTTGGTTCAACAGAACTCTGAATACAGTCCATACAGATTCCATGTAGTAGATCATTTGTTGCTAACCAAGTACAAAACATACCTGCCATCTTATGACATTTCCTTAAGACAATGTCGTACATTGTATGGTAGTCATCTTCTACTGCTGGATTGAGTTTTTTAATGAAAAATACTAAATACACTGACTGCACTGGTTTGGTGACCATATGATTTCTGAACAATAGTCAGATGAAATTTCTCAGACTTCCCATTGTTCTTCATGACAGGAGCGTATGGCTCGTGCCATGGAGGAGTACCCAGAATCCTGTGCGGTATTGGTGCGGAGACATGGGGTGTACGTGTGGGGAGACACGTGGGAGAAGGCAAAGAGCATGTCAGTACTGAGATATCCTGTGTCTTTGCTACCTAGCCATTATAGACTGCAGATACTTTTCACAAACCATGTTATGGGTCTGCAGTCATTTGTGATTGATTCTACTGTCTGCAGTATTGCATAATGGATGCCAAATAACGCTCGGTATTAGCTGTATGTAATCTCAGATAAACCAAGTCATATGTTTGTTTTTCTAGCAAAACAGTGCGCATATTTTTTAATACAAGCAACAAACAAATTACACAGCACATATGTAAAACACATGTACATTTGTATATAATGATGATCTTACATGAGCACGAAATGACTTTTGTTTCATGACTTCCCCAGGTGTGAATGTTATGACTACCTGTTTGACGTTGCTGTACAGATGAGACAGTTTGGCCTGGACCCCGCCCAGAAGCCTGACCCTGCTGTGGAGAAAGGCATTGTTTGAACCACAGGATACATACATGGACTTGGTTCTCGCTTCTGCAAATTCTATAAAGTGGAAAGATAGTTTTACTTTTATGATGCTTATATTTGATGTAATTTTTCAAATTCAAAGCTTTAAGAATGTTAAAATGTGACTTATTTCACCAATGTGCCAGACGTTGTACCTAGTGTTGCCAGGTATTATTTCTACATATATGTCACAAATATTGAGTGAACACAACCTACCTGCAGAGGTTGTTGTGCCTCATACAGATCCATTTGTTGTACAGTTTGTTAATATCATCTTGACTTCAATGTGATCAAAGTTAAATAGGGATAGAGCAATTTTTGATAGCACAATCAAACTTATAGCTCCAATGAGAAATGACATTGTCCTTGTCTTAGATTTCCCTACATTAAGAATAGCTATTCTAAGCAGATAAGGCTATATGTGAACTATTTGTTAGTTCATACGTTAGACTTGAGTGATTCAACTGCAGATAAATTGAATGATAAATCTTTGTTACAAGTTGCGGAATTGTAGATATTGGAAATATTGCAGCACGTTTGTCCTTTGGATGGAATTCCTTTGCATGTGTCAGTGATGAATATGTTGTATCAAAGTTTGGAGATTTTCATCCAATGTTGATTAAATTAACTGGTCATTTGATCACCCCCTACTAAACAACATGTAACTACTTACTACTTACAGCACCCCACACCATGCCTCTTGATAACATCATCATAAAGCTGCAGTTATTTGTAATTATTTCAATGTGCCATAGTTAAGCAGTCATTGCTGGTTAGAAATAAACATCTAAAATTTCTCAGAGGTCTTTATTTGCCTTTATTGATATCAGTATTGTGATTACTACACCATGAAGTTATGAATATGCACCCTCGTCACTTCCAGACCTCACAGCAGAAAGATTTCCACTCACAGTCGTACAAACTTTAAACTCCTTGATAACATGTCGACATACTGGCTTCATATCATGTCATCCGGGTAGCATCTTTACCTGTTTCGGAATGGTATCTTCCTCCAGGTCAAAGGTGATGGCGGAGGCAGATGCTAGTAAGTTGCCTGCTAGTTGGTTACAACCTTGCAATAGCCAGAGGACATTGCATAGGGATATACATCATAACTTAAACACTTCAAGTGGTAGGGATTATGTTTATGTTGCTCGTAGGCCAGACCGACACGTCTGTTGACTGATTGTCTGACCTTTAACATAGGAATTGTCACGTCGGATCACGTTGTCAGAAGACATGTCATTTCAGGGCTGGAGGTCCCGAGGATTTTTCACTGTTTGGTGTGTCGATGGTCCACAAATGTTGTCTGTGTCAATGTACTGATGTTTTGTCAGGTCTGGAGTGTATTGTGAAGTTGGGAGGGAGTGCCGTCACTGACAAGAGCACACTTGAAACACCTCGGCTGGACGCCATCAGGGCTGCTGCAGATATCATCTCACAAGTTAGGGGGCGCTGCATTGTCGTCCATGGAGCTGGGTAAGATTCATTCTGGAAATTTAGTTACGTCTTCCACCGTAACCGATTTTTTTTATTAGATAACTCATGAATTTTATCCTTTTCTTCTTGAGTTATCTAGGCCACTATCGAATTGACAATCCTTCCAAGACTATGCCATGGGTTGTTTGTAGTACTTTTAAATTTTACTATATATTAAACCTGCTACCCTAACTGAAGTAACGTTACAAAAGTGTCGCATCATTAGCTTCACAACACATATTGTGGCCATGGAATATGATTGCCTTCGCCAAGAAGGTTAACGCTATACGTCATGTATGTTGCCGTTTGTGTGTATGTCTCTTGGTCATCAAAATAACTCAAGAATGGCTGGATGGATAGGGTGTGACAAAAACTGAAATTAATTAGATGTTGGGTCCCCGAAGGCTTTCAAGGGTAATACAGCAGAATTTTCTGTTTTGATATCTACGCGTGTTCTATACGTGCTATGGTTATGAATTTTAGGCGGTAGATAGTTCTTGTGCTCGGAAAGAAGTGGACCCTCTAGCAGCTGATTCGGAACTGCAGGTACGTTTCAAGTGCAAGCTTGAAGCCATGTGAATCATGACGGAATTAATGAATTTTCACGATTTTTGAACTGTACATTAAAAAAACTTGCTAAATGACAGGACCTTCATTCTCATTACGCACGTAACTTGGTTCTAGAGGGGTGTAGTGCATTAGTGGTAAATGACGTCATACATATTCAGCTTGTTCGCATTCACCATGATCCCAGCTCTGCTCATACCTTTGCTAATTGTTTCCGTCTAGTAAACTGTCGTCGCCAATGAAACGGCCATCGCCTTCCTACGAGTATCAGCATACTCCGTACAAACCGTGGCTTACCAATGTTACCGTGGCGTTTCCTGGCGTTTAGGGCTTGACTTGGCTTTTTGACTATGGACCGAACCGGAGGTTGTGCGTGTTCGCATTTTTCGATAGAATATTCACCATTTATTAATTGCGATCTTGTCGTGCTTTTGTGATTGAAATATTGCTTTGTATACGTTTTTGATTTGTTATGAAATGCTCGGATGTGGTATCAGGGAAATTGGGACGATAGTTTACGTGTCGGACACGCGCCACGCTTACTCAGTGACAGATCGTACTCTTGCGATCACGTGAACACTTGCGTTGGCGGGAGCAACTACCGTGGAATGACTTTTCCAGCGCCCCCATTTCCTGCAAAGGACATCAAAGGAAATATCTAATAGCTTTTTTGTCCCACTTAGGAACTGTACAATAAATGACACGCCATTTGTGCTTGGCCATTTCCGCTGTTTTATTAGTATGTGTATTCCTATATTGCAGTCTGTCACATAACTACGATATACACCGCACAGTTGAACAATGTCAATGGCGCAACCCATCAAAAAGCGATACAGGGCGTGCGGCTCTCAATTGCCACACAAATAGTCCGGATATATTGTTTACACGTTAATGGAACAACTACGACATCTAGTCCGCAACAAAGGTCATGACTATTGTCTCCTTCAAAAAGAGAGGAAGCAGTTTTCTTCAACATAATTATCAATTCTGATTCTAACATGCCTTTTCTCTTCTTCTTCGCATGCACAAGATACTCTTTATTTCCCTGTACTAGCGGTTAGATTAAATGTTGGCGTATCGTTGATTTGCACCTTTTGCCCATGACCATGTGTAAGGTAATCACTTGCGGGATATAACATACACTCAGTCGTGAAACAGCCGGTACAGATGAGTGACCAGGTCAAGCGGACTATCCGACCCCCTTTTTACCCACGCCATCAGTTCAACGATCCCCCATCTTGGCATGGAGATGTCAGTGAACCCGCTGTAAATGTTGTATCTTATTAGCTTTGGAAGCGGTCACACATGTCGCACGATCGTCGTACGATCACAAACTGATGAGGGGATTCTTTAATAGGATAATCATGCATGTGTCGCACAAAATTCAGCAGTCATGTTTCGAGCAAAGCTGTCCGATACGGTTGGTTCTGTCACCGTCTGCTTGAAAGCTTCTACGACACCAAAATCGCACGACGACCTATGACGATGTGACCGTGCCGTTAGTTGTTACAGCAGGATGTTAGATTTGCCACAACAACTCATGGTATACCCACGATGAATGGGAAATTTCGTAGCTTGTTAAGGTATCCTTAACTTCGGAATGCGCAAACCCGATGATAGGTAGCTTAGTCCAGGCTTGGTGACTCATGGCACAGTACTAAAGATAAGCCGATTCTTTTGCTTTCTGGCCAAAAATGGAATAATGATGTTCAATCCATCCTTTTTGTTGTGTGGCACCCCGGTACTTACCGAGCAACATGATTATGACGAAGTAGCTATTTTTGCAGTATCCATTTACTTTTGTAGGTCCAGATCGTTTCCCTAGCGCTTTTTTCTTGAAAGCCAATGGTCGGTCTTTTCAGAGTTTACTAGCTAGCCTGGTAACATTGTAGTTACAGATGTACTTTGCCGGACTTTACCGGATGTACTTTACCGGACCACCACAGGATCGATGTTCTAGGATGGTACCAGGCTATGAGATAGATACAGTACATCTGTAAGTGTACTGTTTTGGAAACATGGCCTGCAATAACCTCTGTCTAGAAACTGAGCCCCCTTGAGGTCATTCAAGGCATGTGCCCCCGGCTACGCAGAAATATCTTCATTAAATTGGAATTTTTCGTTCTAAATCGGGTTGTCCTCCCTTTAAATATGGTCCATCGGTGGACTATTCCATAACATACCAGACGAATTCCTCTCGAGGACTATTTTCAGGCTTCGACCACGTCTCTTCGATCCTGTATCCTACGTTTGAAACAGTCCTGATGTTATCTGTACTTTCGTCTGTATCTCTTGGCACGCGGTGCTGAACATCACAATGTTCCTCCACTGTGTGATGTTCGAGTATGTCCCTGCTTTCCGTTCCTATTGGCCCTACACATTATGGTACCTCCAGTTATACATGAAGGCATGCTTCAACATAAAGCGGTCATTCTTGCTTCAAGGCATCACCTCGATACATAAAGAAACGTGATGAAGAGTTTTAAAACATGTAGAAATGCCTGGTAGTGTAAAAGCTTTTCTGATGGTAATGATCTAAGTTCGGTGTTATGCACCAAACCCTAAGCGTACCAAAGCATGTCTTTGCTGAGCTAAATTGTCTAAATTGATGAGACCTTTGGCTGCTTTTCAATATTTGCTGCGATTTGGCAGAGCAGGTTACGTTTCAGCGCTTAACTTTATTGTTCTCTGTATTCTTTTTTTTTTTATCTTCGTTTTTCTATGTTCTCAATCTTTTAGAGAAACTCGCGATCGGTACCATGACGACGTACGGTCGGTACCATGACAACGGCAGTAATCAAGTCGATGACGTCGGATTTTCGACGTGATTTCTGTGCCGGTTTTGGACTTCTGACTTTTGTTATTCTTACAAAAATGACAGGACGTTCCATAAACCGTAAATGAGGACTTACTGCCTGCTCAAACCAAAAATGTCAGCGTATGAAGTTTTTACGGACACTTTGTTGCATTAGCAGGCGCCAAAGATCCTCAAAATGGCACAGGAACTGGCAATGTTGTATCAACTTAAAACATCGCGTAAAAATTTGTCCCAATAAATGTTACATCGGGACAAAAACAGTGGTTTAGTTTGTAAGCCAGTGTTCTAGTCATGAATACTTGATTCTTTTGATGTTCAGGACGTAAGGCCACATCTTAGCGCGGCATTGACAGCACGACTTCACTCTGATTGGCCGGATGAAAAACCGTCTACCATTGGTCAGCACCGCGTCCTTGACAACCGACAGCTGTGCGCACGTGCTGAGGTCACCAGAACCGCTGGATTGATGTGGATTCCATCTGAAAATGATCAAAACGAAAGTTGTAAGTTTCATGCACAATTCACAATGCCTTCCCTCTGAACTGACTGAAGAGTTGAAAAAATATATGTAGCTCGGATCGCTTTTCATTTCACCATCAAAGATCATTCTATGGATGGCCATGGGTCTCAAGACTCAAGACAAGTCCTGGCTCAAGTCAAGACGCGGCGACGCATGTTCGCGAAAATGAATAAATGAACTTAATTGCTCGACACTAGTTGTACTATGTATGATAACAATTACAAAGAAATCAAAACAACAATACGCCTTTAAGTAAAGATAGAGTAATATTAACAGAATGACACGGTGTACATTCTTTCTGTTATAGAACCGTGTCTCTTTTATGAAGCGCTACAATGAAGCCCTATGTAGTCGGAGAATGACATATGTGAAATGTTTATTAGGACATGCATTTAATCATGTCATTATGGTTAAATGCTACAGCTAGCTGGCAGTTAAGTCAGTAAGTTTCTCTGATCATCCGCTCACCTGCACGGCAGCCCCTCGCTGAGACACGTGACCTCGTGGATCTTCTGCTCGTAGATCTTGCCCATGAACACCACACACCTGACGATCTCCAGCGGCTGGCCCGTGTGCGGGTCCCGCTCCTCCACAAACCGCGAGGCCGGCCGCTGGACGGACGGGCACCCAGACGAGCCCTCCCCGAACCCCAGCCCGAAGGAGCTGCGCCGCGTCTTGAAGGGCTTCAGGGACCGTTTCGGTTTGAAGTACGGCCGGAAGCGACGCAGCAGTCTCCCCTTAAAATCCACGGCGCAGTCTTCCACGTCGTCAGTGGTGAACTGCTTGAATCCGGTAGAGGTGGAGGCGAGGGCTAATGTCAGTAGGGCAGACATCACCACCTGGGAGAGAAACGGAGGCATCGTCAGTTCACGTGACGCAATGAAGGAGCGGTTGTTCTTGTGCATAGAAAAAAATCTCTACACGAGAAACTTCTCTACAGCTGATCTTAAAGGGGTGAACTTTTCTCACAACGTGGGCGGTTGAATCACAGACGGTGGCTACATAGTATAAGTCAAGGTCGATTTATTGTTTTCCTCTTCCCTCACAAGGGACACTTTAATCTAGAAGACCTAAACATGAGTTATATGACAAGGGCGTATTGTGGTCCCCCGGGAAGAAATATGCTCCTTTCAAGGCTTGAGAGTTTCCAGTTAACGAGAGGGCACAGATATGGTAGCATAAGTCAAATTACCGGAGCAGCCCGCAATATTGTCAAAGGCTCCAGTCAAATGGACAAAATTGGTGTTTTACCCCCTGGGAAGACTGCTGCGTAGCTAGTGGTTCTCTTAGCTGAGAAGAACATGTTTTGGTTGGGATGGATTAGCTCTATAATATATTGATTTTTAAAAGTCTTTGTCGTGAAGAGAAAGGAGAGATTAGGCATTATTCCACAACTTCTCGGACCGCCCACGTGGAAATATTCTGTTTTATTTGCTGCGTATTTCTATACAGGTCGAGCGTTCATTGAAACACGTCGGAGATTATGATGGAAAAGGCATCGCCGAACCTATGCAATAACGCCCCCACATATCATAACTCCTTCTGCTGGACTTCAACGCCTACCCAAAACTGGTTAGGGGATGTTGCAAATACAAGGATTAAATGAAGGCGATTACGTTACCCATTGTAAAACATGGCTTCCTGATGTTCTGAAGAGACAAGTGTGTATCATTGGTCAAGGATTAAGTGCACCGATATTGTAAACGCCCAGAGGCACTTTCAGCGTTTGACAAATCGCCCACACTGCCCGGGAGGTATAATTTGACAAGTGTCGCTATGAACGCTGATTTCTTTTTACCACGTAGGCCCATCATACAAACGCCAAACAGATATGTCTTTACAAGCTTGTAAGGAACATGACTTGATGATAACTTCATGAACAACTGAGCCTGGAGTTTAGTGTGGAGGAGATATTTATGACTCCTGCTAATACTTGTTCGTGCTCTTCGGTTGTCCATCAGGAGCATAGTTGGAATGGAATGTACTTTAATGCATAATGCAACTTGCACAGTTGTTACATGTTACAACTGAAGTAATTTGATTCTTGTCACCAAGCGACTTCATACATCTGCAATGAAAGTTTTTATCAACATGTTTGCAGGACTGGAAAAAAGAACTTATATGTGCAGGGACACTGATGTATGTTAGCCTGCTTGTATTCCAATACAGCGCCGGGTACACCCTGTAAACCACTGGGATACAAAACATGTTTTGAGTCGCACACTGTGTCCTTTATGTTTCAACTTCACTAAAATGTGCCCCATCATTCCCGGGTCGGTGCCTCGTCCAGGGCGTCCATTGGCGCATGGACCCCACAAGGGGAGGGGACCGCTTTCATCTTAGCGATCAGTAATAAGTTTGTCCTGATGAGGTGAAAGCGCGTATAATGAATGCAGGAACGTGGCTTTCACCAAGTAAAAGAAAATCTGTGAAGGGTAGACTTTGTAAAAATTTCATGGGAAGTCCCAAAGTGTCACGTATCCGAAGAAATTACAGTGCCGTTTAAGATAAATCATCCGAGTCGTCGCTGTGGACCTTTCTGATGTAGATCGTCCTTGAAACAAAACTAGGAAACACCTTGTAGTGAATGACTTGTCACCAAAGACTCTACAACAACCCAACATTCCCCTCAAAGCGGATGTCTCTAGGAATTTGCGCCAACTTTGTGAATTTGTGCCAATATCCCCTTGCGGTCACACTGCGGCGCGTTTGCGAATTATTCTCCAAGCAGAGGTTACGATCTACGAGATAGAAGTGGCCAAGATAATGTTACGACTGCCTCGGTATCCTCTCTGTGAAGGAGGGCAGCCATAAGAAATGCGACATTTTGCGAATTTTTGATTAAAGAAAAGGATTGCACTTTCGAGAAATTGGGTCACGTTGCGAGTGTCTGTCACAATTTGCGCAGTCCAGTGAAATACTTTATTTTCAACACGTGCGATGACTCCTTCTCAATGAATGATAGAGACGAGGCATCTCTACAATGTGATCACTCTTATCAGCTACTACATCATCCCCACCGGCGCCCTGGCCTTGTTTGGTTTCTAGCTTCGTGTATTTTTCCATTGACAAAACGTGCGTGGTCTATAGGGACCGTTCCATACCAGGGGCATTAACCACCGTGCTCCAGCCTAATATAGATATCATGTACCACCTCTCCTTAGTTAAGACTGTTAAATGTGGGAGGGAGTGCCACAATATCTCACAATACCGGTACCAGAGACGCAAGTCTTAGATATTGTGATAGTAGTTAATAGTGATATAAATTTCTTATTTATTTATTTTAACAGACCCACAATTAATAAGTTTACCATTAATTGCTGTTGACTGGTTCGTCCACTAACGTAAAAACAGTATTTGCTATTGTTTAAGCATACACATTTAATGAATTTGGTATTTTCTTATGTATATGAGGCGCGTAATATGAACTCATTAAAACAGCTGGAAGGCATTGTGGGGTTTTGAATGTTGCGTATACATGCCGCTTTGATTATAGCTTGAATCGTCTTTTGCAAAGGCGATTTTCCATTTGTTCCAACGGCTTTTGTACTGGATAGGTATAAACTATTTCTATTACGTATGTGGCGAAGTGATCTTGTTGCGTAATAATAATCCGTTGTTTATGAACAGCATGTTTTCGTAGTTGGGTTACCAATACCATTTGGACCATGTTTCCAATGTTTACCATCATTACCAATGATTCAAGCCTCTGTTTTCAATTGATTCCCCTCACTCTTCATAGACGAGTTTTGCTTCCCTACTCCACCAATCCACTTGTTTCTTATGTGTAGGAAGGTCTACAGTTGAGTAGCATGTGGAGATGTAGTATATAGTTCAAGGTAACGCTTTGTCCGCACCATCTTGTGTGCTGCACCCACAAATACTTTATGGCCAAAGAAAATAAAGTATCGGGTGATGCATGCACATGTACACATATTATTTTTAGAAATGGCTTACTTTAGATTATAACATCATTGGTTTGCGATTTTGAAACTGCCATTGCCCATATCGTGTGCAGCAAGCAATAACATGTTAGGCAACAGGAGCACTTGGGAACCAATTTTACACCTTGAGTATTGGATGACGACTTACAGCTAAATTAGGAGCTAGAACTAGGGGCTGGCAAAACAACGGGCTAGTTAGATACTATAAAATTGACATATGGTCAAAGTTGTTCACTTACCGTTTTCAGTCCGTAGATTTCCATTTTTCTCGTTCTCAGATACTACGGTGAGCACTGAAATTCGTCTTACTATTCCAAAACGTCCAACACACGGCACGAGGCGCTGTTTCAGTCTGTGGACTTCTGCCTCAATCTAAAGCACGAGTTGGAGCGGCAGGGCAGGGCAAGTGCCGTCTGCAGCTTCCCTAGCAACGCTGTTCAGTGGACTGGCAACTGAGGACCCTCGCTGCCAGGTTATCCGCTATAACTAGCTTCCGCAACAGGAAGTGACGTTGCCTGGGGATGTTCCCTCCTTTTCAAACAACCAATCAGGCGCGCCTATTCTGATTCAACCTTCATGTTCATGACTTCAGGGGTACTGAGGGGTACTGTCAGTCACCACCTGTCACGTGATCAGCAGACGGCTGCACCTGTTGTGTTGACTCACTTGTAACGTAAAAAGGTACTATTTCCAGTCCGAAGATTTGTCTGACGTTTATCAAAATTATACGACTATTTAGTCATCAATGAGTGATAGAATGAAGGAATGTCCTCTGCGTAATTAAGCGCATGTCATCAGATGATTTCGATTCCTTGTGGAAAACAGGGCTTGTCTCCAGGCAGATGTTGAGCATGAAGGTCGTAACGTTTATTTCGGCTGTTTTTTTTTCTTCTTTCAAACACGAGCGGGACTGTTCTAAATTGTTAACTCTACCCTCCCCACATCTGCTTGGAGATTAGGAGGGCGCCATGGTCCCATAGTTGGGATTCTGGCGGCGTGCTGCCCCGCGGAGGTACACAGCTGACATGACCTGAGACGTGTCAACACTCATGTACCAGGCATCTCTGTCTACACGCACGTACACAGTCCAACATCTTACAGTGTAGTCATCAACCCGGGGAATAGAGAGATGAGTCTTGGATAGGGGTGGGTACCGGTACAACGTACCGGTACAAACCCGTTTTTTCTTGTTAGACCGGTCTAGAAAAAACGGACCTAAAAATCAGTAGACTGGATGTTGGACCTATTAGAAAATGAACAGATTATACCGGCAGACGTTCTCGTGTTTTGGGGCTTTACATGTCTTACATGTCCAAGAAAATAACAGGAGTGAAGTAGAGGAGAGTTTGTAGTCATTTTGACCGAGCTTCTGCGCTACAGTCAAACTTGGTGTAGAACATCAGAAGTAGTAATAAGTGTTGTTTACATGAAGGTAGGGTTTTAAATACCAGTGGGAGTCGGATACTCCACCAAACAGAATCCTTTGTAACGAAATTGACTATTATTGTTTTGAGTATTGCCCATTCAGGAGTTTTCACAGATAATTAGGTCCAGGTTCAGATCCGTACTTTTAGGCATGGGTCATTATCTTAGAAGCCATTAACGTTACGCTTTAAAAGAACGATGACAAGATTAAGAGATTTATCAGAAAAAGGTTCCATCAAACTTTCCAAACTTTTTGTATTTTGGTCAGCCTTTTTCTTTCGTGGACTTGTTATTTCAGAGTGACTTGTAGGATAGCCTTAAGAGATTCGTGTTTTACGTTTACAAAAGTTAGTCTTATATACATTATGTACCCTCCCCTCTTGTTACCTGGGTTCTGTAATACTGGCTCCCGTTAAAAGGCGAAAGTCAATGTCTGAGTGCCTTCCCAACAGCTGCCAATTCCTGCAGGACTTCTGACAGGGAAGATCGTCTGACCTTTAGCAGCTTTCATGCTTCATGTCTGTGTAAACAGACTTCCGTCCGACTCACGTCCTGGCGCATGAGGCAACTGTTTGGCATTCCTCTATGTTTTTTTCTTGTCGTATGACCTTTTATCATGTCCCGAGAGTTTTTCTTCTTCCGGAGAAAGTGGCAACACATCTAGGGCAGTGTGAATGAATAATCTCTCGCTCACCTTGTCGTTACAACTATTTGTAGTCACAGCCAAATTGCACAAGGACGACGTTCGCCAACAAGCGCAAGTTTCCCACCTTCGAATTCACTTTACAACCAGCCTATAAGGTTGTATCCGTGACTCAAGTGCGAAGTCTTTGATTTCGGTGTGTCATGTTGAAGTGTGTCCGTAGATGCGTATACACTGTCAGAGGAATGGTAGAATGAGTGGGAAGATACTGTAACCGGCAGGGTCAGACCACCAGGAGTGCAGGACCTGTAGACGTCAGAGGTGGTAGAACGTGTCGTTAAAAGACAACCCCGGTCACTGGGGCAATAAAAGAGGCTACTGATTGACGTGGATTTATTGGTTTTGTCCGTATCTGTATTTTCACAGTTATGTATTTTCATATGCAAGTTATGTTGAACGGTTAAGTGACATGAAGAGATTAACGGATACATGTAATGTTAATCAAAACCAACCTACATAATCAATGAAGTACGATTGATCAAGACATACGAAAAACGCTTCAAACTCTTGTCATGATGACCTCTTGCTCCTGTGGTACTAGTGCGTCATCAAATGCCTTTTGTATGCATATCGGAAAGGGGGAAGCAACCTGGTGAATTTGAAGCTAGTGAAGTGGCTATATATGTACTCTCCAAACAGAAGTCGGTGGGGAAAATAGTGTCAGTTTTCATGCGTTTTTTCTTACCGGTCCCACCTTTGGTGAAAGACAATGGGGCATATGAAAAGGTCACAATCCTAGCCAGCAACCTTTGCTTGTAGAATGTGTGTCAGGTATAACACCAGTTATAAAGTTATAAAGGCTCAGCTTAGAATGCCATCTGACTCTACATTTCTACATCTCTACTTTTGGCAGGTCTTTCGGACATTTCCAGGCAAGGGAACACGGCGTGGTGTGGGGGTACCGTGACAAGGAGACGGACACAGAGGTTCAGACTGTGAAACTAGGCTTCTGCAGAACACGACAGTCTGTTACTAAGGTACGGTTTAGATTGACACTTTCAGCCGTTATGGTACTGACTGCCTCCCGGCACGTCCACCTGTTTCTCTGTTGTGCTGTCTCCTATTGTACTGTGCCTCGTTATTTCCTCAAGTTTGTCATTCTTTCTTTCATTGTAAATAACGATTGTAACAAAGAATTGCATTTTTTAAACATTTTTTACTGTTACAATGTGTGTGCACTAGGCTATCAAACGTCTTACCATGCATAATGTGGGACTTATAATTCCAGCTTTTACACATCATAACAGAAGAGTTTGTCCGACTTGGCATCCCCGCAGTTGGCGTGTCAGTGAGTATTTTTCGCCGCCGCATTTTTTAGAGTTCCCTAATATTCAAATTGTAAAAAAGTATTGGCCACGGATTTATCAAACATGCAGCTTTAACGTTCGGAATATCGTCTCCCCCTTTTCTGACCTTTATCAAAATTTTCTGTTATTTTTCCGACCAGCCCTTGTCATCATGGGTTACGGATGACGCGTCTGTAGTGAAGGCAGACACTGACAACATCCGGGATATGCTCCTGGAGGGGTTCCTTCCCGTCATGCACGGCGATGCTGTCCTAGATCGGAAACGAGGCTGCACCATCCTAAGTGGTGACACCATCATCAAGGTGGGAAGAAACTTCAACATTGAATTTCATCGGTGTCTTACAGGCGGGATAGGCAATGCTACAGTGCCGAATGCCAAAGAAAAAAAGAGATACTAGCCATCCTGGGGAACTTTATCGTACTCTCCAAGCAGAGGTTTGGCTCCGGCTGTTTTTGACGTTTTGTTAGACGTTTTTATCGGGCATTAACGTTATGTCTGCTGATGTCTACGGGCCGCGAACAAAACGGTACAAAATAGAAAGCCCGATAAAAATGACTTTAAAACTTTTAAAAATAGCCAGAGCCTAACCTCTGCTTGGAGAGAAACTTTATCGCTATCAGGGCTTACCATTCGGCAGACTTCACTACTATTCTTCACAAAGTCATCACCGCATGGACCGAGACTCCGCAGATGTCGGGAAAAACTGTACATGTGTCTAGATTGGGCCTAAGTCCAGTTAATTCTTGAAAGTGTCCTTTGATTATGCATTTTACGACCCATAACTTATCGGTCCGTTACAGCACCTGTGTAGTGTGTTCCGCCCCCCGCGGGTCGTGTTTCTAACCGATGTGCCCGGGATCTATGACAGACCTCCCGAACAACCAGGTAACGTCACGTCTAATCTATAGTGATAGTATTCAGTTACCTACCTGTTGCAAATTCAGATTTTATCTGTGCAATTTTTACCCCCTGCTGACAAATTCGTTAACGTTAATTGTCTTATTAAGTATTTGAAGGTTTATATTTCTTAGTAGAAAACAAAAAGGAAGCATACAAACTCATATTGAAAGGATTGCAGATTCTATTTTATTTTTATTCACTTGCTCAAACTCATTTCTCCGATTTGCAGGTGCTCAACTTATACCTGAAATTCAAGTTGATCGAGATAGAAAACTACATGTCTCCATAGCAACGTCTTCACAAGCACATGACGTCACTGGGGGAATAGCTTTAAAACTCAAGTCTGCCATTGACATTGTGACGGAGAGCAACGGCCACACATGCGTCATGGTCTGTGGTATCCAATCACAGGCTGCGGTACGAGCATGCGTGGAAGGACAACTCCCACAAGGCACTGGGACAATTGTTCAGCTGAACATAAGCAAACATCCGGATGAAGTTACGTAGCACTTTCCATCTACTTTGATAAATTCTGTTGGTTCCATAGAATATACCTGGACTTCCATCTCCTTTACTTGGCGAGGCTCATTTATTGATGTGTTACATACAAGAAAGCAGACCGTACGTTGTGCCATGTTATCTCATCCGGTTGTTCAAGATCTATAATCAAACGGCACTTGTTTCATCGTGACCTACATTGTCCGTGAAACACACTTTTGTATAGTTCTTGTACGTTTTCTGCATTTTCCTAAGCCCACCATTCCTTGTCCCCTGGAGACCTTTTTGCGCCTTTTTTCTTGCTGGCTGCCTTGGAACCCAGATGTCCCCATCCGCGCATGCGCACAGGTTGTTATTATCTTGGTGTACTGTGCCGTCTGGCGTCACTTCCGATGCGCTGGTCTCAGTAAGCAGCAAAACGTATTCTGGAATGTATGAGAATAATTGAAATTATTGATTAAGGTAAGTGGAGTGAATGGCTCATATGTCCAGTCTCAATATATCGATAAATTCTCAGACTGGCGTTTTCATGTGAAACGTGTCTCACCCTCTTCCCCCGGTCGGTCCTCTTCATGTGTTGGTTGTAAGTCAGGATCTCTTTTCGTCCTGTTGACGTCTGGAGCAGCATATCTGTGGAATCTCTCCAGCTCGTCCCAGCCTATCCTGGGGGATGAGATAGACCTTTTCTGAAACGACAAGACTTCATGGTAAAATTTGCCTTTCGAAGGAATTGTATTTGGTATTGCAATGTTTATTTGCTGTAAATTTTAAGTAATGGATACATAACTAAGTTTGCGATAGGCACACTTTACATCTATATGATAGCTATAGCTACCATGCAGTGCAATACATACTGCTGGACTTCAAATAGTATACGACGGATGGCACTTTCAGACCATACATACATACATGAACAAATAATGTGATTTATATTCTACATCAGTATACCACTAATATAGTATAGTATAAATTAACACAGTCTTCTCTGGTTTAACATACCATCTGAGGTTGGCGGCTTATTCTGATGCTGAAAAACAAGATGGCGGCCTTGGTGATGAACTCCACAGCAATGAAAACAAGAGTATCTCTGGGGAAAGACGTCAGAAGACTCTTCTTCTCTTCCTACGATATACATACAAGGAGAATACAAGTCAACAAAAACGAAGAAGTACATCTTACTAATAAAGGATAGATGTTTATTATTGATGTTTACGAAGCGCTGAGTGACACATAGATAACTAGAGTTGAAAATACTAGTACGTATGTCAGTACGCAATTACTGGTTGGGTCCTGGTTGTACTTTCCTTTTGTACAGTCGTATCTCAGTCGTGTAGCTGCAAACGTATCCTATACTCTCATGATATCTTTTCTGGTGCTACTAGTAACTGATGAAATGGCCCACAGTACCCAGTAACGTTACATAAGTTCTTACGGATAGGACGAAGATGAGAACTCCAAACACTACATCCAGTAATAGAGACGCGATGCACAGCAGCTGGAACATCGTGGCCTGCTCGAGAAAAGAAAAATGTCCGTAGATATTGGTCACCGCAGAACGTATATCAATATCAAACATGAGGACCGTTTAGATACTTATAGACAGGAAAAGTGTATACAGGTCGTAACTTTCAAGACAATGTACTCTGAATATTGATAAGAAGCAATTACTTACCCATGTGAGTCTGCGTGCACCAGATATCACCATTGAAAAGACAGCATTGGTCATACTCTGTCAAGGGAAGAAATGTAAATTTAAAAGATACACACAATGTAGTTGCTAATATCGGTTATGATATGACACCATTCCTGAAATCATGAGTTGCTCCTTCACCATGACAGATCTTCACAGACGGATCTCTACAAAATAAACTTCCAAACTGACCATGAAGGCTGTGATGTTTTCCATCAGCCCTCCCCGCACCCCGAGTTGTCCAAACTCCACCAGCCCCATCAGCAGTAGCAGCGCTCCCAACACACTGGGACAACAGAAAGTTGTAAGTTCGACTTCCATTTGTGGTGTCATCTCTCTGTCCAGCTTTCTTCAAATAATATTATCTTCAGTTCCCAATCACATGTGAAACGACATCGAGTATCCCTCATAACGTGATGCTATGTTAATTAACTTACCTGTATGGATTTCCCATTCCCCACGCTGTGCTGTGCGACCTCCATCCGCCAGGGGACGTTGCTTGCACACGACTGTCCATTCTTTCCCGTCCGTCGAATGTCAGTTCTTCGTTCTTTTCTCTTCGTTTGGACTGGTTAGTTTCAGTTGTACACTTTACTACTGTAGCTGGTTGATTTACAATTAACACTGGTTATTTGGGGTGCCGTCATTTCACAATGGCAAATGAGATCATTTGTGAAATAAAGTTATTATTACCAATTGAATGATGCAACAAGTATGCAAATCTTGCAATCGTTGAACTATTACGTGGCTAAGCTATGGGTGCACGCACCTAACTTTCCATTGATATGATCTCAGTCCTGCCATCGTAGATCGTTAAATCAAAGTACACCAGTATACAGCATACAGCATTGCTCAGTTTCAACTTTGAAGATGTAGGCTTCTTATGCAAACTACTTAGTATGTGCTTAGTAACTCCCGAGAAGTGACGACAGTTAACCTATGATATGACGCCCTTGTATACGACCTTACGTTTAATCCACCACATTTCAATGCAGTAAATGTAACGTTGCATGTAGACACGTTTTATACATGCTTTGATTTAACATGATTTATTTTAAATATGATGTGGTCGGCCTTCGAATGCGCAGAGGATTTGCAGTAAGTAGGAAGTCCTTGGCAAACATGCCTGATTCAATTCACAAGCTATTCCACAACCCTAACTTCTAGAACACGTAAAGGGAATGATTTGTACCATACCTTGTTACCGACAGGAAGGAAAATGACCTGTGTTCCCACCTGTTTACCCGCAGACGCCATGTTTACTCACCTACTGATGGAATAAAGTCCATGTCTCTGAGGTCCACAGGGTAAACTATGTTACTGCAGTATTTGATAAAGCTGATAGGTATTGTTACCTCCATGAAAAATGGAGGTATAGTTTTTGGTGCGTCTGTCTATCTGTCTGTGGGTGTGGGTGTCTGTGTTTCCGGATATTCGTGATCAGCATAAGTCTAGAACCTCTGGTGGATTGTAATGATATTTCCTATGTGGGTAGACGTTTGGAAGACAAAGGTCAGGTCGATTTTCGGCCCCCCGGTATGTGACCTTGGTACTGCAGCCCCATTTTTTGTATATTTTGACCTGGACATGCTATGGTCTTGTTGTTGTTTTTTGGTGACAGATAGTGTGGTGTAAGGAAGAAGTGGTGTATGTTTGGGCCGCCTAGCAGCTTGCTGGAACTGCATGAGCATATTTTGCAGAGTTGTTCCACTGCAATGTTGTGTAGGGATTATTGTGAGTCGATGTCATTTGAATGTCGAAGTCTGCCAACCAGGCATAGTAATTTTTTCTACCCATTAAAACCACATTAAGACTGAGTCTTGTGGTGGAAGCTACAACTGTAGTTATCATATTGTTTATGGAGAGTCCCTGGGCAGGTTTTATGTTTGTCTTGACGTCCCCACAACAGTCACACTGCAGACAGAAATAGATAAGGAGGCGACAAGGTAATTTCCAGCCTTACCGCGATGTTAGGATCCAAAGTGCCACCGCGTCAACTCCTATTCTATGTCTTTTTTTTCTGTCAGTGAAATAATGAACATATGCTACATCATGACATGCCACTGGTCGGCACAATGGTGAGGCTGCTTCCGTCGCCTCATGTCCCACTGTTTTAATACATGGACACAGATAGCATTTGTCTCATGGCAGGCGCCGAAGTATAATAGAATCATCACTTTCTGTCATCTAGTCTGATTAACTGATTCTAACACGAGGCAAAGGTGACGTTCGTGTCACAGGTGCTGTCTAGGCCGGACTAATTAACGAAGATAAATCACACGCCATTAAAAGTGAGCCGGACATTTTCGTCTGCTTTGGGGACGCAGGGGTCAGACTCAACACCATAGCAAACAACGGACGGATTCCAGAGCACAAAGGACAAGGAACTGTTTTTCAGTTGCACCGACTGCCGCATAAATGCGATATATGCACCAGCAGCTAATTTTTTTGCGTTCACGTGATATTGTGACGCAATAAGGCCCCACCATGTTGGTGGTACCAAAGAACCTGCTATCTGAACATTGTTTTAGTCTAAAACGAAGGTTCATCTGAGACGGCAATTAACATTGCAGAGATTTTTCAAGCTTATTTCCGTACATTAAGTTAAGCGCTCAGTAAGAAGCTTTCGATCAGTCCTCTGAATCTGATCCTGGTTGAAATGACTGGTGAGCTGAACAGGTCCCGCAGTTGGTACCGGGTATCGGCTCCCGTCTCGATTGATGAAGGTTGGTTGATGTGCTATAATTTACATAACCTCTTCTACATATATGTAAATGAGTGTCCTGATGACTCAGCATGAATGTGCTGGGAAACTCACTGGCCTGTAGGCCGATTTGAAGAACAAACAAAGCTAAAGGTTCAAACAAACTGAAACGTTGCCACACTTTCGTACATAGTACATCGTCTATGGTTGCTGTCGGTCGCACTAACCGTTATATCAGCCGTATGAAGCTTGTGACTCCATATCGTAGTAAAATGAATATGTAACCTTTGAAGGTTTAGGTAACGCCTCATACGTTTTATTTCTCTGGTTGTATATGCATGTACAATGTCCATGGCTACAGATGCTACCACACATTGGGTGATGATATCTGGGTACGAGAGGAAAGTGAAGTTCCGGTAAGTCTATAGAAGCTGGAGACGAGATGGCTATACATAAATCACGTGATGGATAGTATTAATGTAATTAGTCGTTTCCATGGGCTTCCTTCTGCATAGAGTTATGTTCTGGAGCAACAGGCAAAAACTTCAAAAGTAAACGTTATTTCAAGTAACAAGAAACAGCATGTAAATAGACGCTTTGCACATACTTTCTAGCTTATATACAAATATAGTAAGTACGATTGTAACAACTTATTTCACTATGTTTAGTGACGTTTCCTACATGGGATTGTAGCATCAAGGAAACATAGCACCACGGAACGTGTAATTATACAACGGTTTCCAATCAAACCCTCTCGGGTGTGTTGGCAACAATTTTAACCTTTAAATCTACTTAAAAATAACCTTTCTATTCCCAAGCTTGACATCTTTCTGCTCATTCTAGTTCCGCATGAGTTATTTTCTCCGTCATATTTTCTCTGTCAATTTCCAATTGCAACCATACAGTGCTAGCTGGCTTGCCGACATCTCCGCATAACAGACACCTCCGGGACTTGACGTGAATGTCTCATGGTATGGGCATGCCGCACTCGTACCACCTCCCGAAGAACTTGCCGGTTCCGTCGTACCCGATCGGCCCGTACTTCGGGTCCTCCCCTCGATACCGTCGCCAGAACCCTGGGGAGTAGATGGCAAAGGTACGATAGAATATCGTTACGCGATGTGCGACAGCGATGTAGAGCGGTGGGCTCGGAACCTAGAGGTCTCGAGTTCGATACCCGCCGTGCCCCATTGGGAAAGGCACTTCATACGACCTTCCTCACTTCACCCAGGTGTAATAATGGGTACCTGATTTTGGTCGGTGAGGTAAAAGAATACCTTCACCTTCTGTACTTTGTATGTGGCACTGTTAAAATCAGTTACTAAAGCATGAATGCAGTGACACATTGTCCTTGTCTGTCCGAAAGCAATTATAGAAAAAAAATATCATTAAGTCAAAACTTTGTTAATGATGTTCTGCTCAGTTTGACAGTTGCGTGAGATGGGCATAACTAACATTTTTCCTGCCATAAAATCATTAAAATTGCTTGACATGATGTAGAAACCTGCAAGTCCTGTATTGACGTTGAGACATATCACATGAGAAAACTGCTGAAATCTGTCCGTTAGATATCTAACTAGTATTATTGTACTGCTGCTCACCTGTGGCCTGCTTACAGTAGGAGTAATACGGGTCTATGGCTGAAGCATCCCGGGTAGAGCCCAGGAACTCGCAGTGGTCCTGCCCCTGTCCTACCCGGTCTGCCACGTTACGGAATAGGCCTGTCAGAGAGTCACTCAGGAAGATCTGGGGGGAAAAGATGGTGTTGGACAATCTTGATTTGTTCGTACTTGTTTGTGTGGACTTGTTAGCACCTGATATACTCATTCTGTACAAATGAAACCTAAAGAATCTTTTTAGGTACAGTCTTAGCAAAAAGAAAACTTCACCACATGCATTATCCTGTCATCACATTGATATAATATATGAAAGATACTACAAATGTTTTAAATAACCGATCATGATTACAATTTAGAAGGAACTGCTAATAAGATGAATTGCAATCAATTGAATTCTACGTGTAAGTAATTACGTTAGGTAGATTAACGTTAAAAACCTGGTCCAAATACTTAAAGGAAGGGAATAGTTTTGTTAATCCAAACCAGGTATAACCGCACTTGGAGGGCTGGTACAGGTTTCACCAACAGTTGAAACGCTCGTTAATCATAGGTGATTTAAAACCACAGGAGGTGCTTTTATGGAACAGTTGAAAACAGTAATATAACGGGGCACTGTTATACATTTGATGAAATATTGAATACCTTGTAGCGTGTAGGCGTACACAGGACGACACCGACATATTTGCCGACGTCATACTTTGTACGTTTGACGTACTGGTCGCCATGGCAACTATTACAGGTGTCGTCATACTGGAATTTGTAGGCTGTCCAATAGCTTTCGTCCACCGGCGGCGGATCTGCAGATAAAACAAATTAGACAAATACGTTCATTTTCCACGAGACAAGCGCCCGAGGAAGACTCAAGTTCAAGTACATAAAACCGTTAAGGGGCTCACCGATGGAAACTCCCATGGTTCCAATAAACCACGTATGTAAAAGTCAGCATTCATTGAGGGAACTCTCGTTTATTTTGCACGGCGTTTACGAGTCCAAGGAAAACGCCATGTGCAAAAAACGAAGGTCATGGTCAGTCATCGACCGCTAAAACTGTATAAAAGCTCATCAAAGTCTAACCTTTGCCCTAGTATTCAAAATATAGGCATATGATCTTACACTTTGCAAACTGTAGGGTTAATAGGGGAGATTCCGCAGTAAAGAATCACACGCACACGAACCACGTACAGTTGCCATTTACGTCAGGAGTTCGGACAGCACTAGACATTTGGCCGTGACTCTCAGTGGTTTTCGATGTAAGTTTGGCGCGAGAAAATCTTGTATTTACTCCACATGCGATGATCTACAGCCAGACAAACTCGTTAAACACACAACTGGCTTAGAATGACGAACACTCTGACTAGCCTCCTGAGCTGAGGAGACATTCTGTGACGGTTTCGTGTGGCAGATAAGATACCGGTTCTCCGTAACACACTGGCTGTAGCGTAAACCTTTCCGTCTGTATTGATCACAAACGAACTGTATGTGTTCTACTTTATGGGATTAGTGCTGCCGGTTGACTGTGTAATCACTTGCCTGACGGGGCGCTAAGACTACACTGACTGACAATTGTGAGAGGACGAGAGGACAAAATGGTAAAAAAAAAACAAGCTATAAAAATCATGATAATTGACGCCCTCTTGAGTAGTCGATGATAAAAAAAGTTATTGTTTTAAGAACCATTGTTGTGGGCAAGCTAGTTACTCTAAAGGCTACACCAGGAAGATGTTCTTCTCTATTTCATCAACATCATGTGAGTGAAGGGATGATGAGTGATGTGAACTTAGACTAAAACTGATACCACAACGGGGACTTGGTGCCAGCTTAGTTTAAGTGCAAAGGTCCTGGGTTCTTGGATGTGGTAATCCCGAGGTGGAGATAGTGACTTTATGGTTATTCCAGACCTGGCTACTGTTAGACTCCAGGAGATGGTGGTCTCGGACGTTGGATACGTCAGATTCTGGGTACCCACGTTTAGTACACTTCTAGTACCTCTTCCCATATCAGAGTCTGGTAGACACCATATCTTTCCTTGGTGTTGAAGTCAGATTGTCTTACTTCCAATTTCCACGTCCATTTGTTGGACTTCACATATGGCAGATTACGTTCCTCTCACAACAAGAGACTGCAACCGCGCTGCGATAGCTGAGCGACCATTGATTTGACAGACAGGTTGCTCAATGGATATTTCATAGATCAAGGACAAGTTTGTTACATTCTGCATCATATAGTTATGGAATCCAGGGTCACTCAAAGAAATACAGTTTCGATCGTTGTACGGTCGCTCCTTACAAAGATGCGTGTTTCATCGGAACTGAGGCCATAAAATCTTCCATATACACAAAGACCCACAGATTGTCCGTGCATGATGACCGAGTTAGGACCTGGAGCCAGCCAGCCGGGAAACCGTGCGAGAAAAGGTCGTGCGCGAAGTCTGATGCTCGCGAGGAATGTCGAACTGTGGTGCACTCCGCAAATACGTCTGACCGACTGAACCACAAACCAACGGATCACAGCCTGACATCCGTCTGCTAGGCCGAAACAGTCGGGATTCGTCTCTGCACTCTCAGACGGATCCAGTCTCTTCTCGAGAAGCGGTTGGGAGACTTGAACTCCTCCAAAGCGTCTGGCAACAGTCGTCATGCACGGACAGAGATTGTGGGCCATTGTGCAGAGGCATCGATGGGGAAAAATTGAACGTTGAGAGAAAAGTGGAGGACCATTAATTGTATAAAGCATTGCAATAACCAGTATACACACGGGAACATTTCGAAAGTTACAACGTTTTCAGCCCTAAAAGCAGGTCCTCCTGATCTGGTCCAAAAGTCATAACGCAATACTGTTAACAATCTGGTACATGGTCACACAACTGCCCAAACTAATCTCCTCAGCAAGAATGTGGTACTTCCAGATCGAGCCCTTCCCCTCCGAGTGATGCCAGTAAGCTGCTCATGTAATAAGGAAACTGAAACCATTTTGAGATTACCTGCTATTTAATCCATTCTTAAGCTTTTCTGTCCTTGACCTTGTACCGGGATTTAATGATGAGTAAAATAGGGCAAACGGGAAAAAAAGATAGTTTAGACTTGGTGAAGGTCCGTGACCTGTCTCTACACGGGTGGCAGGAACGCACGATGTTAAGCCGGTTTGAGCTCTAACAGCCTTGCACATGATTTATCCTAAGAATTCTGGTGTTTATTTGTTAAACATGGCTACACACTTGCCCCACATCTGTCGCCGACCCAACATACTGTGTTTTGACAGATGTCATGCAAACGTATGCTTAAAAAGTGGCGTTTCGGGGATTTGTTTGTAAAGTGATCACAAGAAGGTCGGCTCCCCCTCAGGCCCGGTGAAATAACCGGCATAGGTAGAAGATGGCAGACATGTAATCTGTACTGACAGTTGGAATGCAAAAATACAAAGCCGCGAGTCTGATAAATGGACCGAGGGAAATCCTGGGGAGCGTAAAGGCAAAGTGAGACTCCGCTTTGATTTACAAAAATTCCTCTAAGTACAGGATGTGTGCCAAACGCAAAGCCGCAACATTCAACCCTAGACTTGAAAGATAGCTGTGGGGACTACGGTTCATGCCCACACCTTCTTGATTTACATGTACAAAGACATATGCACCCCTTTTCACAACGTATAGTTATCGGGGGCAAAGGGCAGAGCTGTTTTAGGGGCGAGCGAAGAGGTTACGATAATATAATCAGGTACTCCTTGTCAATTACATTTCAATTTTACTCATTTGATTTGAGTAAAAAAATATCAATATGAGGTTTGCCGCGCGTCTAACCCCTGACATTACATCCGTGATTGTAGACAAAGCCAGATATCAGAACTATACCTCTTCTAATTCATCTCCATTATCACGTAATCACGAAAAACTACTTAAGACACCGCACCTGTTTCTTTAAGGAGCAACAATCATTCTTACTTATAAGTCTTGGGGATATCATGTCCGCTACCGTAAACAGGAAATCGACGTTGTAATAAGGTCTGGTTGGTAACCGCGTTGGCGACGGTCGAGCTCCCCTTGACTAACGTAAATTGTATGATGGTGTCACGTGTTCTGCATCGTCGGATAGCCATAACTACTGTTCTGTTCACCCAATGGTTTTGTTTCTAGAGTCTCCAGTATAACGTTATAGTCCATGGAAGAAATAGGCACACGCCAAGTTTTTGTCATATAACAATATACCCCAGATATACGCCAGACAAGGGCTGATTCTCACAGCATGCCTTCTTCACGTCTGTTTAGTCAGGTAAATTTCAAAACTGTAGCTGTCGCAACGTTATCAGATAAACATGGTTGCTATCATAATGTGTGGCTGGCAAACATTGTAACTTGGTGGCTGTTAAAAAGCGGGAAACAGTCAAAATGGAGGCTGGCAGCATAGTGCTTCGCTATAATGTTAGATTCAAGCAGTGCTGTGTTTTGCAGCATCCCGAACTCTTCAAGAAGCTGTTTGCGTATCCACATTGACCTTCGACTTTTTTTGACACGGCTCCTATGAAATACAGCCTTGGGCACCAACTCAGACAAATATCGTTGTTGTTGTTGTAACTCTACCCTCAACAAATGAACGGCTTTGGAGAGTATACCAAGTGGATGAGATGAATGTTTTGAAAATAATCTAGCATGTTTGATTCACTTCCAAGTTCACGTTGATGGTGAAGTGTGACATTTGACATCAGTTGTCGCTGATGTGTAATGAAGCGACTCTTGTTTGAACAGGAAGGTCGTGACCTGTCTACTAGAGCTGTCCGCCATCTTGGAATCTATTGGTCATGAGTGACGAAGGTCACCGACCGAGGTAGAGGTCAGTTCATTGTGTAATCCATCATGAAAGTGATTCACGCTGTAAGGGACTTGGTCTTGGAAAATGGAAGAGAAAAAGTGGATTGTCAATAGGTTTGTAATGTTTCAGGACTATTCTTCGGACTAGACAATGATTGTCATCAGATCAACCTCGGCAGTTGACTACGATTTTCTCAAACAGTAACGTTAACTTAGTAAATTTAAAGTAGACGGCTATTAAAAAAAATGAACAAGGGTATGGAGTGAATTGACTACTACAGTTGTTTCTGCTGATTAATCTTAATGAATGTCTGTCCACGGCGTTCGGCGATCACCCTTTGCGTGCAACCTGGTATCTGGAACTGCTATGGTTGAGTGACACTCCGGCAAGCGATCTGTCCACACGTCTACACCCTGACATTTTCCACCAGGAAAAGAAATCATTTAAGATGAAGTGACAGGTGGAAGCACCAATAGTATTCCGTATGTGGCTGCATGAATCCCTAGACTTGTCACAGAAATGTTGGTTTCATTATATGGTTGACATCCTCTGTGAACCCCAAAACTGATGCGAACGTGCAAAAGTTAAACCAAAAAAAGTTCTTCATTATGAAATCTAAGTGGCCAAGAGGTTCTTCATTTTTGTTCCTTCATGTCTTCTTTGACCCTGGAATATTCTATGACATTAGTATAAGTTTTCCGATATTTGTTTTTTGCAATCCACGGCATATATTTGCTTATTTTGAAGCTCTTTTGTACGATTTAGATTATGGTTGAAAACTTTTATTTTATTTTGGAAACGGCCGAAAAATTGATGCGCGCTCGGATGTCATCCATATAATGAAATCATCATGGCCTAAGTAGATAGTGGAGCTCTAGAACCTGTCTAGAACCCACTATGTACCAGTTTCCTGTACAGTCCCCACATATGCTTGTAGCTGTAACGTCTCAGAATCCTACTCCGCTGAGAAACGTGCCTGTCGCATGTGTCCTTACTCGCCCTTTTGTGAAGAATTCGTCTGTTTTGTCCAAGGGTCACGTTTTTATGCAGTTCAATACCTACAATGTTAACTTCAGCTTTCTTCGTCATCGTCAACATTCTTAACCTTTGAGTTTAGGAGAAAGAATGTCTATCTTCGTTTTAATGTCCACTTCAATTTTCTTAACTTCAGTCAATATCAATGGAGTTAACGGAGTAGTAGTTATGAAACGCCAAAGCAAAATTTACAGTCAATGATAAACGGATTTCTAGTCCATCCTTAACTCTAAGCCAGTGATGAAGTCAGCATGGTAAAGGTCTTTAAAATTCTGTACCTTCGTTAGTACCTTAAAGGCCCCCTCTCACTTGACGTGCGGCACGCTTGCGGCATTGCTGCGTTCGTTCACTGCGTCACTGTTTTGTTATTTTCTTCGATTTTTTATGATTCAGATATTGCGCAATACGTAAAAGTATAACAGAGATTCTATGTTAAATATTTCCAGTTTTACCACAATGTGCCTTTCAAGCAATAAAACTGTTGTAAGACTAGACTGAATTAGTTCTGGAAGGCGAGGAGTTTAATACCAAGAGAGGAGGTTGACGCCACATGCGGGGTGCCTGATTCACCGAAGCATCACCCAGAAATCCTCAAGAAAGTAGACCCCACACGGGCAAGCTAACGGGTAGTGCATGAGCGTAATTCAAATGTACTGTATGTAACCCAGATACGTGTACCTTACA
>NC_049982.1:18255128-18268559 GCF_000003815.2 Branchiostoma floridae
GGGCCTTTACATATGCATTATACAGGACTGAAGTATGGGCGACTACAGGTTACAAAATAATTTACACCAGACGTTTGTTCTCCCCAAGGCCCAGTGCAATAATGGATACCTACATCTAACGTCGGAGGCGGCATGTTCCACGTGCCTTGTCCTTTCTAGCCTACAGGTATAGCAGTCAAGAGACCACCAATTATGCCTTATTTGTTCAAACGTCTCGGGTAGGTTCACAGAAGACTGCAAGTCCAGATGACCTAGTATCTTCCCCGTATGTTGTTGGGACACCGGACTGTCACCTGTGCTGAAGTCCCTATCCGAAGCCATGGGTTGGGTAAATTGTCCTTGCTGGGTGTTAGCACAAACTGTCATCACCTTCTGTCGTGCATTAAAAGGCTCATGATGAAAATACACAGGAGAAACGTTCGGGTGTGGGGGTGGTGTTGGCTTCTGTGTCGTCCGACCCATGAGGCAGTCAGGTGGGCCCAGAAAGCTCTGTCGGCAGCCATCCTCCTTTTTTCACGGTAGGGAGAAAATGAGTGTTTACGGTGTTTTACGCTCGGGGCTGAAACTGCCATGTACTGATATAGATTTATATTCATAGTAAAGAGGTCACCGCCAGAACGCGAACATTCAGTACTAGTACTTCACAGGATTACTGGTACGCATCCCCCATTCCCACTCCGGATGTCTCAAATCTGTCATCTCCTCGTAACTTTCAATTAACAATAGCGGCGGCATTTCAGACATTTGTCATCAAGATTGAGAAGATCTGAGAACGCTGGCTACAATGTAGGTCAAGGACGAACTGAAACTTGGGCATTAGGGATTACCGCCTCTCCTATTGGACGACGCTTCCTCAGTCTAACGTCACATTTACAAGCCGGAGCCCGGTCGGGCTGTTTGTGGAAAAATATACATTTATACGTAAAAAAAATATACACAAATAATGTCCACGACTATTGTCTTTACGTATTGTGAACTTTGTGTCTCTTATGCCCGGTTTGGAATTGGAAATGTGATGAAGGCCTTACAGGGGACAAATGCCTTGTCCCAACGCGTGGAATGTAAGCAGATGAGTAAAAGAGGACTTCATAAATTTTATTGCAGGCTTTTCCATGGATCCAGGAAATGGTAAGTAAAGGATTAAGATGTTATGCACAGAATAATTGTCAAACTTTATGTTTAATGGGCTTGGCAGTTTCTTTCACAATTGGGGGACGAAGCGTCTCGATCAAACTACATTTGCGTGTGTAGATTTCTCTGTATGTAGAGCCTAAGGTCTATAGACAGTCTGTTGGGAGGTTAGATCCTATCCCAGGCCTTGGGTGACATACCCGATCGTACCAAGTGTTATCAGAGCCCGGATTGGCCTTCGCATTTCTGAAGGTTCTGAACACGCCCACACCTCGGCTGTCTTCGCTTACACCACGGCGCCTTACGCACAAATACCGACCTTTCCCGATCGGCGCGACCTGCCAACGCTATCCTTCCCCTTAAACACCTTTAATGTCTCACTCCTGGTGAATGGCACATACCTAAGCACAACTGCTCTAACCGATTTCAGCTGTCCTGAAATGTTAGCCGTTCCCCTTGACAGATCGCGGAACATGACCTTGGTGGTTCAAGGGGACATGTTTAGCACTTGGCGAAATGATTCTCACGAGGCTTCTTGCCGCAATTGGAAACAGACAACCAGATATCACTCGACATGGCAAAATTGTTTTGACCTATAACGCAATGCCAACAAACCTAGCTAGAAGGTTGCCTTTCCAAGGCTCAAACTTTGGTCAAGTCTAGCTTAGTGCAAATTGACGACGCATCCGCCCCCCCCCCCCCCGTCCCCATGACGAACATTCCGAACCATTACGTCAAAACAGCAGGAGGCTGATACTTTGGTGAATTCCACATTTGTCTAGGCCCACTCAACACTCACGATGATCCATCACAATCGTAAAATTGACACATTATCTGTTCAAAATTGCTATGTGCAGAGGTGGGATAAATGTCAGCACAAAGGATCACTTGTGCTTGATTGTGACAGTGACTAATTGATCTTCAGTAAATATTTCCATCCCAGTCCCTAAATATACAATTGCAGCCAACAGCTTTAAAATAACAAACAGAATTGACCCTGTCTGACTGAAGAACTCCAAAAACGCCGGTCTCAGCGTGTGGCGTAATGGATAGGCAGACATGCATTTAGTCAAGGATGGACATTTGTGTACAATTAAGCAGGGAGGTAGTACCGCGGGGGTTTTGTCATCGCCGTTCAAATTTGATGGCTTCTATGGAGTGAAACCAGCAACTCCGGGGAGCTACGGGCAATTGGAACAGTCTGGACAGTGGTGAGGGGTGGAAGGGCAGTCTAGAGCTACTTGTGGCGTCAACACTGTGTCTGCTGCGATTTTTAAAAACAAAATACGGTAGATAATCGTAAAGGTAGAAAAGAAGATAATTTGTATGATTTTCTTTCCTCTGCAAATTACTCATTGAGTTTTACATTAATTATCTAAATCAGAATCTCATTTGCATAATTAGTATTTGTTGATGTTGATGTAAATCATATACGCTACATGTATGAAAGTCCAATCATGGAAACCACTAAATTTATAGTTTTTCCTCATTAATAGTGAAACTTAAGTCCTAATCAGTATGTCACATAATTTGAGTACCTCTGTACCTGCATATCGAATATCATGGACACTCGTCATGTTCACTTATCCTCATCAAGACCATAGCATATCGAGGTCAAAAGATACAAAATCGGAATTTCTGAGTAGTACCAAAGTCACACATCAGGGGGTCCAAGTTTGACATTGACTTCCGCCTTCCCCAAACATACCAACATACCAAATGTCATTACAGTCCATCCAGAGCTTGTGCTGACCACAAATATCCGGAAACACGAACGGACAGACAGATACATCAATATCTATACCTCCAGTCTCTCTCATGGAGATAACAAAAAGCCCACGTTTTCAACGATTAATGGGTTGGATGATTCGAGAAGCAAGAGGACTTTCTGTAGATTTCTTAACATAGGAAAGCTTGTAGAGGTTTCAGATATTCTTGTGAAGTATCTATTTCTTTGACATCGAATTAGGGACATTCGCAGATGAAAGGTATTTCATTTTCCACTACGCGTCTTCGTCGTTTACATGTTCTGTTGTGAACTGTTTGAACAGGTGACTTTTCGTATTATATTATTTATTAACGGGTGTGATTCAACGTTTTCATACATATCTTTCCCACGTCGGTCTTAATCACCTGCCCCACATCTCTATCCTCAGCATCAGGCTGAACTAAGATATACCCCAGGTACCCTTCCTTGACGCAGTTTTCACGGAACACCTCTGAATGCATTTTCTACGGAACGTTTCAACATCACTTCCCTGCGGGACCTCGCCGCCATCTTTGACCCAGTCTTTCCCTGCAGGGTTATCTCCATCTCGAGGAACCCCAGCGAGGACTACAAATCCTACCTGCTCACTACAGGCCCCACCACAGCTCATGATCACAGCTGACCCTTGACCTGACCTAGACCACCAGGAGCGATACATGCCCACAGCAAAAACAAACCAGCCGGCCAAATAGGGATGTGCCCTGCAGACAACCCCGACTGTCGTGCCTACCATTAGTGTAACCTAGAATTCCCTCGGCAAACATCCCGGCTTTGCACTAAGCTCCTCTTGATTCGGAGCGCTAGTTGACATGCGTCCATAAATGAAGAAGCGTATTAAGCTGTAAGTGATTTGTAAATTGTGAAGAGTCATCAAGGTTAAACAAGCATCGTTTACACGCGTTTGGTGGACACTCCGCAAGTGTTTGGGACGCATTCGATCAAAAGATATCTAATATTTGGATAAAGAAATCTAGTCATCACTCAACATTCCAATTGTGGTGAGCAAGAAGTACAAGAGCAAAAGCTACTAGTATGGCAACCATGAAGTAGTAAAAGACGTTTTAATGACAGGAGACTCATGTAAGTGACTCATCAATTGTCTCTCCCACCAAATAAAGTGGCTCAAGACTTCCACTGGCACATTTCTCCTTTCTGACCAAATGAATCCAAAGCCTGCTAAGCTTACACAAGCCAGGTAATAATAACAGGGAATAATTCAAAGTACAGACTGCTTCCATCGAGACCAGACACGTAGTACGATTCCATTGTAATCCCCCTGAACGCCCTTGTCAATGGTCGTTCTCTTCCTCGCCAGTTATGTTGAAATCCGAAGTGCAGACTTTTCGTCGGCGTACTTGAACTTATCAGGGAACCATCAAGCCGTGAACCACAAAGACTTGGCACAAAGCGCGAACAAAAGGACGGATCGGCGAAAGATTTCGCTAATTTAAGGACAGAGGTTTATCGCCGACTGAGTTGACGAGGTTTGGGTTACAGGGAACATGCCAGCAGTTGGACCCTCCTTGGTGCAACTGTCGTCTTCTTCTTTTCACAGGTTAAGTGTCGTCTACAGAATCTCCAGTCTTTAATGAAAGACTTCACGGACCACTAGATGTAGCAAATCGAAGTCTCGCAGCTGCAGAGGAGCCAATGCCGCTGAGAAAGAAAGGACTTCAGAAAGAATGGTTCTTGTTCACATTGCCAGGAGTTGTCTCCCTGCACCATCAGTCTATCGCACAATTGCAAAAACACACAAAGCGCCGTCCCATCTAATGACCTCTTATACTACATTTTTCATATATATGTTGATAAAGGCCATGTCAACATCGTTAACGAGGATGGAAACGTTGATAGAGTAACATGATCAGTAGGGCCCGCTCGACGTTTCAATTGAATGTAAGGTCCTGTCGTCCTGATCTTCCCAAGCTGACCCAGAGAGGCTAGTTCAGTTGGTCTTATAATCTAAAGGCTATTCTTCCATCCCTCATATAGCATCATTTTGCTTCTGAACTAGATAGACTTGGGGTTGAGAGCTTGCGGTCCAGGTGTGTCCGCTTAAAATCACATCGAGGTTGTCAGCATCTGCACCATGGGTATCAACTGCGGACAAACACAGTTTTCTTTCTTGTTTTCCCACCGCTTCCTTTTCCTGTTACAACAGACCTGCCTTCCATCGGCAGTTTCACAGTTTGAGCAGTCCTGACGTTTTGTATCTCAGTATTTTGTCTTCTTACCATCTCTAGGTTACAACAACACCGTTCCTCAAGCACTTCAGCAATTTGTTTTGTTATTTCATGACTCTGGTTGGCGTTTGTGCCCGGAAATTCTATAGCGATGTTTGACAGGTTCGTGCCTCGGGCCTTCTGAACAACTCTAAAATTCGGCTATCTCACGCGCTAGGATCACCCCAACGGAAACGTCTTCGCCGGGAGGTGATTCCGAGCCTTCCCGCGGGAAAGCTACAGGGAGGCAACCTGCACGTCAGTCAACGTGTAACACTTACGTGTGGACATCGCTCGGACTGCTATGGTTAAAAATCAAATAAACAAGTGTCAACGAAAGTTAGGTCAATATTTTGTTTGGAAATAAATGCCTGGTCAAAACAGACGTTAGTGTAACTTGGTTCCCAGTAGCCAACGTCTGGTATTGTATTTTACATGAGGCTATCCTGTCGGAAATTACGACACCAGTGAATGAAAAAAAAACCTTACCTTTCGCATTTGTCATGCGATAAATTCCCGTCGCATTGGCTATCTTTTCACACCTCTTTCAGAAAAATCAGATTTCATGAATCCGCAGAAAGAGGCACATGCCAACAACTAAATCCTTCTTGCCCAGAAAAGAAACGAGTGAGTGAGGAAGGGAGGGAGTGGGTGAGTGAGTGACTTTGTGATCGGGCATTTGTTTCAAGTTCAAGAATGCGTTTAACTGAGAAAAAACATTCGTCCGTACCTTGTATTAACAGTTTGAAGACTATCTGTGTCAGGTTAGCGATCAGCCTTTCTTGGGTTTGAATCTTGGATTCCATTTCTGCTATACTTCTTTCTCTGCGGAAAAATAAATAATCACATCATTTAATCACAAGTCATCGTACGATACATCATACATCATGTACTTAAAATCTACATTTTCCTTTTTTGTACTGTTCCAATATTGATCATATTACTATTGGATGTACCCGTGACATTCATCAAACTAAATGGCATACAGATGAAAACGTCAGAATTGAATACAAAGATGTCCAAAAATATGGAAATTAATCGCGTTCACAGTAGTGGTAGTAGTAGTAGTAGTAGTAGTAGTAGTAGTAGTAGTAGTAGTAGTAGTAGTAACTTTTATTTATACTGGTAATGCCCTGTCGGCCTAGGCCGTTCTTCCCAGAGGACCAGTTGACAGTACTGAAAGTCTGTTTTCTACAAAAAAATGACTTCCAATGTCGTTTATTTGTAAGACTAATAGAACGGTTCATAACTGCGTGTCGGGGTATACATGACGCTATGGTGTACTGGACTCAGTCATTGGATTGAAAAAAAATAGTGAAGAAATAAGAAATTGGCTAAATAGGCTGAATGATACATGTATACGAGAGGAGTTTTGTAATTTGCTGATTGCAGAATGTACTTAAATGGCCCGCTAACACCTCTGGTATATTATTCAGTCTATTTAGCCTATGGTAGTGGTAGAGACTGGATGTACTGTCATCTAGAATTCAAACCACCCATCTGGTGGATTACCACCTGGTCTAAACCTGTTACGGCTAATCTCCCACATCAAGTAAGCAAATCTAGAAATCGGGTCATCCTATCTGGGGTGTACCTACATCCTAACAACGTCTGAGACGTGAGGCAACGATGAAGGTCACAGAGACCGTGTGAAGTTCGCGGAGCTGAGCCAGATGAAAAATTCTGCGGATCACAGACGATGACTCTAAGAAGGAGTGGGGAGGGGAATAATTGGTAAATTAACCCTGCCGTATGCGGTAACTTTGACCTCCACACTGCGTCAGAAATTGGTCGGTGTGTTTGCAGGCTGAGCCGCTGAGTGAGCGGCTGCGTGTCGTGAGGGTCAGGGTTAACATGGAGGGTGCCGGAAGGTCGGCGGGCTGCTATCCGAGCTGACACCGGTTTTAAACTGTTACCATCTGAAGTGTAGAAACGAAGCGGCAAGTACGCTTCACCACATTCACGTGACCGATAGCTACTGCAGATTAATCCGCACCAATCCACACCCGTGCAGTATCACTTTGACGGACGGAGGACAGTGGATATCTTGCCCTGTACCAAATTTGCCCCATACCAAAGTAGACATCCATAGACGACATGTCCTTGAGTTGGGAGTTCCCCATTAACGCCCAAGACCCGGCGGCAGGTACAGACGGATCCCCACCGGCGGCGCGGCAGGGTCAGGCCGGTTCAAGGTGCCGCTTTATCCTGATGAATGACGGGACGACTAATCCCGTTAGCTGTAATTTACCTAGTGAATGTTCCGCCTGCGGTTCCTCCTGCCGCACAGGAAACTATCTATCTCCGGTCTGCTCTCCCGGATAGTTACGAGTGGTAATAAACGTCCACTAGGATATAACTGTATTATACCGCGGCCCAAACTCGTAACCTACACCGGCAGTGCGCTCCATACCCATTCTGAGCCGCCAGTCATTGCGGCTGGAAACAATCTTGGCAACCAATCTGCTGTGAAAGGCCGGCCATAATAAATCGCTGTTCTTTATTGCTTTAAACGCCTATTCTTTGGTGACATCTTCCGACCCTTCAAAAGATCAAATTTAAGACAGTCCAACTCATTCTAATTGATTTCCAATATGTCAGAAACAGTTTCACGTTGAGTACTTTTCGTTTGACCTTTTACATTCCTAACAAACGCAACAGTCAAAAGTACGACAAAGAGCTTAGGTGACATTGTACAGCTAACATATTGATATCACAATTTCCTGAGAAAAATCCCGAACAAACGTTTTAGAAAACATGGGGAAAACCAAGATTTTCAGGCGTGTTCGATGATGTACACGTCCCTGAGTGACCCACCTGGTGCCTTGTACCACCTCCCTCCCCACGTTAATCTTCCGGATCTCGGTGGTGAGGTTCTCCAGTTTGGACTGCTGCAGGCTCAGCCTCCGGCTCAAGTTGATCTGGTTTCTCGCCAAATGCTGCAGAAAGGAACAACCGCCAACTCGTCAACAACTGGGGTTACGGATGTTAATGTTCCTGTCAACATCTTACCAGTAATAGCACCAGAACTTTTTAAGTGTGCAACATACCCAAAACATTCACTCTTTTGCCAACTCATCTTCTTAAGAGTCTCTTAAGACAGAAATTGTATCAAGGCATGTTTCAATTCAATGACATCTATACAAACGTATGACCGTAGTATCTGCAATGTCCATATCATCATCATCACCATCAGTCATACACAGCGAGTCCGAGTTAAAGTGTCAAGTCTCCCCAACTTTGACCAGATTCTGACTCAATAAGGTTACTACTGTAAAGTATGCGTCTCCTTTTGGCTTCAGTGGAGACCAAATGAACAGTTAAGCGGCTGATTCGTAATGACTAAACACATGCCATGGCCAGTAAGTTGTTTGTCTGTTGTGTGTTTCCACCAGGTTTGTCATATATAACACGCAGCATCTTGGTAAAGGTATCGTGCACTTTCCTAGTCTGAGATGAGTCCCACGCCTCAAAGCCAGATAACAGAATCGAAACAGCACAACATTAAAATAATACTTTGGCCTTTGTTTCTTCTCTAATGTTGGTCTTCAATCCAGATTCCTATAAGAGAGTGGACAACACTCAATGGCTGGCCAATTCGCACCTCGAATCTGAGAACCCCCGAGATATTTAAAGTCGGTAACCCTCTCGATTTCAGACTCATCTAGACATAGACCTGGTCTATAGTTATCTGGTATCCGGGCTAACTCTTTTGAGAAGGTCCTGTGCACGTTGTGATGTGTTTTCGAGTAGAGCGATGTCATCAGCAAAATCAAGATCTAGGAGGATCCCTGATGGATACCGACGACTCCGGTGACGATGTGGCTGCAATTGGCTCCTTGCGATACCCTGGCAACATCTGAAGGAATGTCATACGCATGTAGTATTGAATGCCTGATGAAAATCGATGAAGACAACCGCAGCTTGTCTTTGCTAGTCTTGGATGAGTACAAATCTACATACTCAAATGTCAACAACATATGCCAAGTTAATTTGATTAATATCTCTGGTCAAGGTCATATGCCATAGTTTTTCTAGCTAGATCGGTCGACTTTTACAATCTTCCCATGTACTTATTGACTGGTTTAAGCATGATATACATGTGAATATTTGTGTTGCAGAGTTGCAAAGATAATATTTTCCCAAGTAGGTTATCGGGCGACCAGATGTCGGAAGCAGAGGCGGAG
Source organism: Branchiostoma floridae (assembly GCF_000003815.2). Classification (NCBI taxonomy): domain Eukaryota; kingdom Metazoa; phylum Chordata; class Leptocardii; order Amphioxiformes; family Branchiostomatidae; genus Branchiostoma; species Branchiostoma floridae. Next base: position 18,264,437 of record NC_049982.1, read on the forward strand.
GAGGACGCTAGTATCACATCCACCGGGACGTCCATCTTCAACTCTGTCATCTTTCATCACGTTCCGGCGCAAAGGGTCATAACCCCGCTTTCAACAACACATAACTCCGTCATGTCGGTCACAAAAAAGTGAATGCGAATTCATTGGCCATGTCTTTTATCTAGGTATTAAGAAATCTTTTCACTACACGTGGCAGTACGACTATTAATTGATACTCTACTTGTACCCCAAACAGGCTGGTACACAACAAGTCGACAGGCATTAAATGGGCTGCCTGGTTTTGGTCACATTTACATCCGTGGCGACCAAACACTCATCATTCGTTATTGCGCTGTCTTATCAAACCACACACACTTCATCAGGACTGTACGGGCAACTGATACAATTCTCGTTGATAATGAAATATGAAGGTTCTATGCGTCGTTTTAGATGAGAAGCACCTGGTGACGACCATCGCCATTTCATCAAGAAACGTCATGATCGATGATGACCTCACTAATGTACTGTCTTTGTTTAGCCACCATACAAGCATTTTAGTAACATTGGAATGTAACATTGAGGTCATGAAAGAGAATTGCGATGGGGATGAAAATCTGTGCATCTCCATGTTACACAGTCGAGGAATGTACTGCTTCATCCTGTGAGTCATACAGGAGGACAGAACGGACGTTTTGAAATGTCATTTTCCAGGTAAAGAAAGGTACGCATGTACACGCGAACTGACACGGCCCAGATTGGATCATCCCTTGCCTGACTCCCGTCCATTGGCTTGTTTAGCACCCCGGTGGGGAGGGGTCGATAGGTTGATAACGGTTGATCAACTACAGGTGTATACACGTTTAATCTGTAATCGACAGTGCATGCATGGTGGTGAATCCACGCCCAGACACCACGGAGTGTCTGTCAGTGGAACCCAAGCATGACAAATACACAGATTAAACACCAGTAAGATAATCGGCAATTGAGTTGTCAATATTGTACTGCCATTTGACATTTAATAAGGTCCCATATCAAATTTTGATTACCTTAACGTTCGATAATCTGCTTTGATGGAAATTCAGTACCCGAGATTGTCACCAGGTTGATGGCTATTTTGGAGACCACAGCGGGTGTGAAATGCGTCTTCCCCGGTTGGCGATGTTCTACAGATGGTGTCTCAATTGCTGTTTGCTCAAGTCTCATTTATTTCTAATCACCTCGATTCATATCAGTATCGTTGGATAAACATCACACGTGTTTTCACACGCTGGGCAGTGTATGGAGTTGTTCATGATCTTGATACTATCCTCCTATATATAGCTTTTGACCACTGTTTGGATTTGTTTCATTTCGAGTCGGTAACTATTTCGCCGCATGTGGTACTCATCGTTGTCGACCTTGGATCTGGAGGGGCGGCGAAACCGAGATTGTCCTTAGATGATCCATCTATTCCGTTTAACCCGAAAATGACAGGAATGTTTTCGTGGATGGAGGTCAGGTAACAGAGCTGGCTAGTAGTTATGTTTTCTACGGGCTAATATTGGGTCTTCTCTTGCTTATGGGCACAATTCACATATAAATTCATTGCGTCCATCCCGTTTAACCCTTCAAGAAGGGCCTCGCCGTTGATAGCACGATAAATCACACTTGTAAGATTGTAATCTTACATTAAATGGAGTTCTCACATCCAGAAGTGTACAACGTGGTGTTTTGTTGACGGTCCTGTTGCGTGCATTATTTCTGATTTGAGGGAGCATGATGCATCCAAAAGGCTCAGCACATGTCGTCCCGGCTGAGTTACACAGCTAGGTCAACGTACAGCTGTGAGGATCAAGGGTTAGGATCAGCCGTACTGCAGACTGGCAGAGGGAAATCCTGGGGACCAGGACCTTCATCCAGATATCCCTGACTTATGGATGTACATGTGGCCCTACAAATCTATGTTTCCTACATTTCACATTTACCGTGTGGCATCAGTCGTTATTTGATGTTCATTCTTGAACAAAACGTCGGACCGGTTCAGTGTATGGCCAAAGTCATATCTGTCAGGAAGGACGGCTTCTAAAACAACACGTGATCTGATCCGTCTTGGCGGTTAGCATTACTGATAGTGTGTTGTTATAACTTAACCTTACAGAGGACAGGGACTAGTATCCTAGAGGGTGAGAGATGGCAGATAAGATTCCTCCCTCTCAGGGTCACGTCTGCAGTTGCCCTGCTGATCAGAAGACTAACGGCAACTGTACATCACTGGGATCAGGAGGAGGTCACACTGTGAGCCAAGGATTTCGACCCTGGAATCCTGGAAAGTTACACAGGGAGCTCCGTTGAAATGGAGACATCTGCGTTTAACGTCAATAAGAAAACTGATAAAACGAGAATACACTATCATACCAGTCTTAATAAAGCCAGCCGAGCCTATGGCACGGAGCCCGTCCAAGGTGCAACTCTTCGTCGTATGTTTTATGTAGGCTACCGTCCAAATGTGTAAATGTATCTGAAACTAACAATATGCATAGTGTGATGAGGGTAATCTTGTTCTTGCCAACTTCAACGGACAAATGACCTTTATTCCCAGTCCCTGCTGTAGGCTATTCACTCAGACCCCTCGTGGCTCGTCCCCTGACATGCATACTGTATGGCTGGCACTGACCCAAGCTGCCTGGCAGTGACTTTTGCCGAAGTTGAGTTGAAGCAGGACTGGTACCCGTGACGACCAAACGTTTCACTGTCCATTCAGTCGGAAAGTATTTGCAGGCGCTGAAAGGACACCGCAGACCTTAGTGTTACGAGAAAGTGCCACATTGACTGGTCGCTCACGTTCTCGTCTGAATTCCAGCGCTAAGAATTTCTCCACATCGAGGCTTACTTATGGTCGATCATCAGTAGTTCCGTTGTTCGGCATTTTCATGAGGAATAAACATGTTGGGGAAATATTTCATGGGAAGCATTTCTTTCTATCTCCTGTAGAATGCAATTTTGGCCACACTGCAACTCTTCCGTTCTTTGGGAAAATTCGTGAGACGCAGACTTACAATCGCAGATTCTGTAGTGGCTGGTCTGGACACTACTACCCATGGAAACTTACGTGTGTAACAAACGACGTACGATAATATACATACTTTTAAATCAATATTTAAACCAGAGTCCAAAACTACCTTAGAGCAATATTAATCCAACATTGACCGGTCAACAAAGTTGTCACTAATACATTTATTTCTGATTGGTGTATCAATGAAAGGGGTAGTTAATTATTTTTAATATCATTTCGTGTCTAAACTATATGACAGAAACTGTTGTTCTCAGAAATGCTATCGTTTCAGAAAAGTCAAACGACTGAGGGCCGATGTGTGCCGATGTTGGACGTACAGAGCTCCATAAAGACGTCGACAATTACCTCTATCGTACGCGACATGTTCTGACGGATATGTCCTGTCCTTACGGGTCAAACATGCTCATCACTTCACGGCCATATATCAGGTATCTAACTTTCCACTTAAGTTTATATCATTTGTGTTACAGCCATGTTCGCGCCGAAAGTAAGGTATTCCAGAGTTAAACACTTTCCAAGGCGTCGGTTCCGTGCACCAAAGCGTGTTTCCGGAACAAGGGCTCATGCTGCAACTACATACGCTGTTTCAAACGTTCACTTCGACTTTCCCACCCCTTATGTTAGGGTCAGCCATTGGGTAATTACAACGCACTCTTCAAATGTTGTAATACAGCAATCCTATCTACACATAGTTCACGGGTCAGGAGCAATGTTAGGAGTGCCACGTGTTTTTCTGCAGTAGGGTTGATGAGGTTGAACTCCATCTGAGTGGTTGAGCAGCCGTTAAGTTAAGTAAAAACACCAGGCTGTGTACACATTGGCCTTGACGTTGATATTCAACAGAGCTGAGTTGTTGGAGTACTGCAAGGCAATTAGAGAGCTATGCAGTCAACAACATTCTGCATTGAGGGAAAATATAACGAGAAGTTTCCAATCGTGATGCTTGTGTACTGTTCCTGACAGACTGTTGAATGGCTGGTTGGTTTGCTGCTTGACCATTTGCAAAATTAATCGTGTCCGTTGGAATGTTGACATACAGTCACTGATGCCGTCTCCTCAGCGTAACCTCGCCCGCTGACCATAGCATATGTA
>NC_049982.1:18269236-18270407 GCF_000003815.2 Branchiostoma floridae
GTCATTCATCTGTTGTAGTCATTCAGTGAGGGGACAGAAAATCCTAGGAAAATGTGTCCCCATTCTCGTAATACATTCAGCGAGGGGACAGGAAATCCTAGGAAAATGTGTCCCCATTCTCGTAATACATTAAGCGAGGGGACAGAAAATCCTAGGAAAATGTGTCCCCATTCATCTGTTGTAGTCATTCAGCGAGGGGACAGAAAATCCTAGGAAAATGTGTCCCCATTCTCGTAATAAATTCTGTGAGGGGACAGGAAATCCTAGGAAAATGTGTCCCCATTCTCGTAATACATTAAGCGAGGGGACAGAAAATACTAGGAAAATGTGTCCCCATTCATCTGTTATAGTCATTCAGTGAGGGGACTGAAAATCCTAGGAAAATGTGTCCCCATTCATCTGTTATAGTCATTCAGTGAGGGGACTGAAAATCCTAGAAAAATCTGTCCCCATTCTTGTAACACATTAAGCGAGGGAACTGAAAATCCTAGGAAAATGTGTCCCCATTGATCTGTTATACATTCCGTGGAAATTGTGTCCCCATTCTCGTAATACATTAAGCGAGGGGACAGAAAATCCCGGGGAAATGTGTCCTCATTCACCTGTTATACATTCCGTGAGGGGACAGAAAATCCTAGGAAAACGTGTTCCATTCTCGTAATACATTAAGCAAGGGGACTGAAAATCCTAGGAAAAACTGTCCCCATTCTTGTAACACATTAAGCGAGGGAACTGAAAATCCTAGGAAAATGTGTCCCCATTCATCTGTTATAGTCATTCAGTGAGGGGACAGAAAATCCTAGGAAAATCTGTCCCCCATTCATCTGTTATAGTCATTCAGTGAGGGGACGGGAAATACCGGTTACCCCGGGGAAATATGTCCCATTCACCCGTAAGGCATCTCCAAAAAGTCATATTTATTTGTTTTAGAAACATTGAAATTAATGTCAAGAGTTGTAGTTTCAAGTCGAGAAACAGGTTTCAAATTTGACCACAGTGAGACTAGTTGACTTGTAGCTGATGGACACCTTTGGGATATGTTAACCTGGAATCCCTACAAATGTCGAACTAATGAGCCTTCTTTTTTGGTTGAATGGTTTATTGGACATAGAGACATAGCGATTACAAACAAAAACATCACACTTGCAGTCATTGTAGTGACTGAATTGCG
>NC_049982.1:18270507-18274407 GCF_000003815.2 Branchiostoma floridae
AGCGCTCAGTGTGTGATGCCGTGCTGGTCAGCCAAACAGATTCAGATTTACCCAACATGACTCAGATAGCTTTCTTTCGGACGAGTATATGCTGCACGCGGCGTTTCTTTACCTGTGACTGTCTTACTGTTGGTATGGTTGCGTTCAAACAGGACTTTTGTTCTTATGTCCTCCTGTCCAGGGAAATGTGTACAATACAAACGTTCAAATACCTGTCCGTAAAAAGTTCGGTTTGGACTTTGGTCATCATAAACAGGCCCTTAAATTTACGAATTTAAGGGCTCCGTAGTCTGTGACTGAATGTGTCGTCTTTCATTAGTACCTTCATCTGTATTCATTGTATTTTTATGTCTGGACGAGGGCTAGTAAAGGTGCAGTCACCTGTTCCATCGCCCCTAGGCCTGCCACTTGAGTGGTGAATTTTAATAAACACACTGTCACGTAAACAAATAAACAAACAGTTTGTGGAATTTCTGCCAATATTTATCAGTTTCTCCGTGGCTACAGACTCTGTCTGCCCGGTGCACCTTCCAGGTGTCCCGGAGTGCTACAAGGTCACGCCAGACGAGCAGGTTATCGCGGCACGTAGTAAAGAAAACAGGTCCATTCGGAAACATCCCCTCCTAGAGGACGTGTAAGAGACTTTGGATAATTTCAATGAAGACTAAGAAACGGCTCCTAACCTAGTGCTTTTCAAAACAAAAATTGAAACATCAGAGTGCGGACAGGCTACAGAATGACGAATTATTCAGTCTTATGTATGCGGCGATGACTTCTGTAAGACACACCAAACTCACCTGCATGTCCTCATGTCTGAGGGGTGAAGAAGTTCCACCGTCAGGCTGCCGCTCCGGTGTCCTTTCTGAGCCTAGTGCGTTCACTTGCTCGAAGAGCTGTAGAATTGTCCCACTTTGGTTATAGACTAAGTTTCGAACTTCCATTTGGAATTTGCTGTTTTTCGCTCGCTCTTCTCTCATTGTCAGTTTTAGCTGCTGAATGAGCGTCTCGTGCGCCGTTAGGACTTTGTCGACTTCTTCTCTGTCCCGTACAAGGCTCCTTATCAAGTTGTCTTGGTTACTATTTATGCCTTCTAGCACTGCCAGTCTGTCCTTCAGTTGTCTAATCTCTATTTCCAGATTACGGTCCGGTGGAGCCTGCTGCGGCGTGCTCGGCTTCTCCTCGCGGTGCAGCCTCTTCATGAACTCCGCGGACTTGTTCAGCACGTTCCTCTCCGTCTCCAGGAGTCGCGTGGTCAGTTCGCTCCGGAGCTGAGCGATCTGGGTCTGCATGATTTCCCACCGGCGGGACATGGCCTGTATGTCCTGCTGCCTGATGCCCGTGTCCGCGGCGTTACAGGTCTGCTTCGCTAGGGTTTCTGGCACGATGAACGTGTAGGCACACTGACCGGACCCTGGTGCCAGGACCTGCGCTAAGGTCTCTGCAGCCAGGCTGGGGGAGGGTGAGCCGTGGGCAGTTTGCCCCTCCCCCGTGACCGGAACATTAGTTCTGACATTGATAGTTTCTACCTCGGGCAGGACAGCGCCAAGTCCCTCAGCGGCCCAAGACGCCGTTGCCTTTCCGGCTACTGCTTTCTTCAGCCTTTCTGTCTCTTCAATGGCCTTATGCTTCTCACTGTCGGTAAGGACAGACCCCTCCCCCGCCTGTTCCCCCTCCGTAGCCCCTTGGAATTCCCGGCCTGCGAGGGACGCGGTTTTCCCGGCCACGGATTCTCCATCGGCGAAGGTCAGCGTTCCGAACAAGCACAATACCGCTAAGCTAGGAAGCACGTCCCTCCTGAGCACCGTACAGAGCATGCTTGCTTACTGGAGCCTCGCTTCTGGCTCTCAGCTAGCGCCCGAACTGTGTAACCTAAGATAGCGCAGCATCACAAAAACGCTACCGCGGGGGGAAGTCCGTCTGGGCCCGACAAGTCCGCTTTCCTGCCTGCTCTTGGCTGAACTGCCAGGGCCTGTGTCGCCCCGGGAAGTGCCCTGTCCGTGGTCAACTGTGATAGATGTGTCGGTCCTTTCGTGTCAGGATGGCCGCATGCCGGTGTTCCAGGAATATGTGTCTCCCCAGGAAAATCAGTCCCCCTCCTGCCATTGGTCCAATTTGAGGCCGGTGGGCGTGGCCTAAAAGTACGAAAGCCCACAGCAACAAAGACTACTATATGCTATATTTCAACATTGAAAGCTGTTTTTCAATGTAACGCACATCTTAAACTTGAATGTTTAAAGAACAAACATACTTTTTGTAGTGATTGAAAGAAGGGGGCCCATTTTCCCGGGCAGATTAGATTTTCGGTGCCCTTAGATCTTCCGATGCCGACCCTTTTTTTCATCTTGAAGACATATCTCGTAATACAGCATTAAAAAGATATGAACGTTCAGTGAACGAAAAAGGCTCATTAGTTTGGCATTTGTAGGGATTCCAGGTTAACATATCCCCAAAGGTACTCGGGATTAATGTCCCCTCAACTAAAAGTCAACTAGTCTCACTGTGGTCAAATCTAAAACATGTTTCTCGACTTTTTGGCCATCGAATGCATTACGGGTGAATGGGGACATATTTCGCCGGGGTAACCGACTGAATGACTATAACAGATGAATGGGTACACATTTTCCTAGGATTTTCTGTCCCCTCGCTTCATGTATAACAGATGAATGGGGACACATTTTCCCGGGAATTTCTGTCCCCTCGCTGAATGTGTTACAAGAATGGGGACACATTTTCCCGGGATTTTCTGTCCCCTCATTGAATGTATTACGAGAATGGGGACACATTTTCCTAGGATTTTCTGTCCCCTCACGGAATGTATTACAGGTGAATGAGGAAACATTTTCCCGGGATTTTCTGTCCCCTCACAGAATGTATTACGAGAATGGGAACACAATTTCCTAGGATTTTCTGTCCCCTCACTGAATGACTACAACAGATGAATGGGGACACATTTTCCTAGGATTTTCTGTCCCCTCGCTTAATGTATTACGAGTATGGGGACACATTTTCCTAGGATTTTCTGTCCCCTCGCTTAATGTATTACGAGAATGGGGACACATTTTCCTATGATTTTCTGTCCCCTCACAGAATGTATTACAAGAATGGGGACACACTTTCCTAGGATTTTCTGTCCCCTCGCTTAATGTATTACGAGTATAGGGACACATTTTCCTAGGATTTTCTGTCCCCTCACAGAATGTATTACGAGAATGGGAACACAATTTCCTAGGATTTTCTGTCCCCTCACTGAATGACTACAACAGATGAATGGGGACACATTTTCCTAGGATTTTCTGTCCCCTCGCTTAATGTATTACGAGAATGGGGACACATTTTCCTAGGATTTTCTGTCCCCTCGCTTAATGTATTACGAGTATGGGGACACATTTTCCTAGGATTTTCTGTCCCCTCGCTTAATGTATTACGAGAATGGGGACACATTTTCCTAGGATTTTCTGTCCCCTCACTGAATGACTACAACAGATGAATGGGGACACATTTTCCTAGGATTTTCTGTCCCCTCGCTTAATGTATTACGAGAATGGGGACACATTTTCCTAGGATTTTCTGTCCCCTCGCTTAATGTATTACGAGTATGGGGACACATTTTCCTAGGATTTTCAGTCCCCTCACTGAATGACTACAACAGATGAATGGGGACACATTTTCCTAGGATTTTCTGTCCCCTCGCTTAATGTATTACGAGTATGGGGACACATTTTCCTAGGATTTTCTGTCCCCTTGCTTAATGTATTACGAGAATGGGGACACATTTTCCTAGGATTTTCTGTCCCCTCACTGAATGACTACAACAGATGAATGGGGACACATTTTCCTAGTATTTTCTGTCCCCTCGCTTAATGTATTACGAGAATGTGGACACATTTTCCTAGGATTTTC
>NC_049982.1:18274507-18275589 GCF_000003815.2 Branchiostoma floridae
TATAAACTTAACCAACAAAGTTGTTTACAATAGAATTTATAAACTAACAAAGTAATTCTTGTTCACTTAACGTTCATTTTCTTAAACGTTGTATTACGAGATATCTCTTTAAAAAAACGGGAAAATATGTCCCCATTCTTGTAATACTTTTAGTGAGGGGACAGAAAATCCCGGCCTAAACCCCGGGAAAATGTGTCCCTATTCATCTGTTATACATTAATTCAATAGGGGGCAGAGAATCCCGGCTGTGTGTTTAAATGTTGCTGTGGGCCTTCGTACTTTTTAGGCCACGCCCACCGTGTAAGGGGGACCGATTTTCCTGGGGTACACTCATTCCTGGAACACCGGACCCCACATGTGTGTTTATCTTCACCACCTCGGCAGCGAGGCTCTCGTGGGAGACTTCAGAGCGTCGGACTGCACCGTCGGGGATTCCTGGCACCTCTGACGTACAGGCATGGGCTCTTTTGGGGTACCCCAGAGCACCGGTTCACATCAATAAGATCACGGTGGAACTTCGAGGGAAGAAGGGTGGGTTTGAGTAGTAGGGTTTGAGGAGTTGTGGACGGTGTAGATAAACGGGAATAAATTATTTAGTATAATTTACGGAGCTACTCACTATCCCGAGGGACACTGTTTTCATATGAAAGTAATGTGTTCATATGATTGTTTTTTTATATACGACTATTTACCCCCGCCCCACCCCGCTCGGTTTACATTGACAAGCGCCTTTGCTTCTGGTACCCACATTGTAGGCAACGCAAGACTTTGTGTGTCGGGAGCCACTTTCTCACAATGCTGTGTTTGTTCTCAGTTACCCCACCCGTCAGGACTGTCACGAGAACGCCAACAAATGGCAGGGACAGGCAAAAGCGCACATTCCCGCGGTCCGGGCAACCAGAAATCTCCATTTCCAGATGGGCCAGTCTCACAAGTTCGCACGGTGATGTCAAACGAACTTTCGCAAACTTCACACGCCTACACATGCTACAGAACAACACTGCTTTCGCGGTCCACGGGACAATCGTCTACTTGTGATGGTCTGGGTGATGTCCTTCCACAGGATTTACAGCCTACAGCCC
>NC_049982.1:18275978-18278045 GCF_000003815.2 Branchiostoma floridae
CTTCTCCCATGTTGTGATACAATGCTGGTTATTCAGAATGACGACGTATCCTGGCGAAAAGCCATAATAAATGATGTCCACTACTGTTTCCCGGTACATCATGACGTTCTCTTTGACGTCATTTAGCATTGCCTGGTGTTCAAACCGTTATTGTAGCTGTCGAGACATTTTCTGTCTCTGTCACAAATAGAGAAAGGCGATAATCACGAAAGTACTTGGCAACTATTTCGCGGTGGAAGAACCATTTGCGGTGGGTTTAAGTTTCGGTTGAAAAAAAGGAGTTAGGCGGGTAATCTCCAAGCAGATCCTACGGTGCTATAAGATAGTATCAAAGCTGGCCAAGAAGTATAGCCGGCCAAAGGGAGTCAAACGGGCACCTACGGTGGGTTTGATACTATATTACACCACCGTGGATCTGCTTGGAGATTATTAGGCGGGCAGAAAACAACAGGCCACGCGTATTACTCATATTGCCAAAACAAGCTACCGTACGGTTAAGACAGGATGCACCCTCTATTGCTACAACTGTAAATGTATTTTGTATTGCCTGACTTTTGCCCTATCAGAACGAACCCTGACACCATTGCTCTGACTGACGGAAAATTGCTACGTCTTTTCCCGAGGGGTCTCACTGGCGTCTGGGGTATCGTTAAACTTGATCAAGTTAAGATGTGGGATTCTCCCAGCGCGTGCTAGAAAACCTGAGTTATTACCACCGCTGCCCCAGGCATTCCTCACCAGCTGCTCTCCTCTCATCTCTACATCTCTACAGACGATTTAGACTAAATCAAGAGCGATATGCTGTGACGTCCTGCGTTTGTTGGCAATGAAGGTACTTTACTGGTAAAGAATAGAAGACTGATGAGTTGCTGGATTGGAACTGACAGCTTTTCAGACCCCGCGAGACACAGCGGGACCTCACGATGGCAGAGATACCTGATCGATGTCGGCAGGGTGCTGTCGAGAAACGTGAAGTAATACTGAAGTGTTATTTTTATCGGTGCCGCAATTAGACGAAGCTATTACATATTGTTACGACGGATCATAGCAAGTTCCAAGTAATCCATCTAGACACCTGGGCGCTCGTAGCGTGAGACATGGCTCCGACATACTATGAGAAGATCTACTGGCGTCAGAATGGGCTCTGCATCTCCTGTAACAGTATTGGCAAAAGATTACTGGATAACTGGTATGTCGGATCATTTTTACAAGGCTATCTTCAAAGGGCATCGCCGAACTAAAGTCTGTCATTTCTACTTCAGCCCAGCCATCTAATGATCAATTTGTCTATATACATGTGTGAGTGAGAAGAAGCCTTGCATTGAATTCAATTAGATTAGACACCTTACAAGAAGAAAGCTCTCTTTTAATAGCCGGACTGCTCCACTGCTAGACCGTGTCTAAAGCGTTTATGGTTACTGTAAGGTGTCCAATGTAGATGGGTGTAGACATACTTGCCCACGCATCTCTCTGTGGAGTCTTCAGTGCATCGTAAAATACCACTTACCGTGTTTGTGGTTCAATGAAAAGTGGGATGCTTAGGCTTCCTTTGTCTATTGGGTCACTAGTAGTTTGAACTGGCCCTATACAGAAGACGAATGCATGTGTGCGAGAGTGAGTGAGTGAGCGATTGAGTGAGTGAGTGAGCGATTGAGTGAGTGAGTGAATGAATGAGTGAGTGAGCGATAGAGTGAGTGAGTGGGTGAGTGAGCGATTGAGTAAGTGAGGGTATGTTTCATTAGTATTTTCCCTTCGGCGTTTATGTAGTGATCAAAATCGAGGACGAGCGAGTTTCCTGCCTTGCTGTAGGTTTGTACTTTGGATGTAAGCAGACGTCGACTCGGGTTCAGATGATGTGAGCTATGTTGTAATTACAGCAATGATCTAAGGACAATGCTCACAATGATCAAATAAACCATTCATTAGTGCTAATGTTAACTGATGTTAAGGACACAAGTGGCTTTTTCCTACTCTCAAGGCAAGAGGTTAAGCTCCAGCTGCTTTTTCCTCGTTTTTCTAGTCGTTTTTATCGGGCTTTCTGTTTGGTCTTTTTTTTTTTTTTTGCTG
>NC_049982.1:18281533-18283302 GCF_000003815.2 Branchiostoma floridae
ATCCGATACATTTTTACTGTAGCATTTTGAAAGTGTCAGGTCACATATGCATGTTTGGTGGTATCATGTTGTTAAAAAGGTCAGCCTAGGTCAGGGGCGTAAAATCTACCAAGCCGCCGGACGGGGCATCGGGTTCTGTTGGGGGAAATTAGAGCGTCACATTGGGAAGTGCTATTCAACTATCATAGTTGAAAAATTTAAGTACCTAATCTAGACGAAGATGTGCATATCGACTGAAATCCTGTCTGGGCTAAGTGTATGGCGTTGTATCCTTTCGCGGTTGTTTATTTTGGTATCTGTCTATATTTGCTTTCGACTAAAGATAGTCGTCGGTCCCAGGGCAACAGGTCACGACCGCCTTTCCCAGAGTTGCTTGAGGAAAAGAGGCTCGTAAAGGGGTTTTCTCCATGATGGTCTGTAGTTTCTTTAAGTTTTTACATTTGTGCAGGCTCTAGCTTCATTCTGTCAAAAATGATAGCTTTTCTTCGAGAAAGCATGTATACAATATAGAGGAAAATGTAGTAATGTTTTGTTTGTCAAGGAAGCGAGTAACGCAAAAGCGAATTTTAGCATTCTCAAAGAAAACTGCAGCTATGCCGTAACATGCTAACTTCAAATTAGTCAGGATTCTGTGGCCTACATGCCTTATATGTGTAAGGTTTGATCCACTCGCAGCGGAAAGGGCCTATACTCATTTCAATAAGTGTAGTGGGTTCTTTAACGTGGTTACTTCGAGGTGTGAATTTCCTCAAACACGAGGCCTCCATTTAACGTCCTACTAGAAGGACGTCCTTAACCTAAAACCTAGAGTAGGTACCAATTTTCACCTAAGTCGCGATCGTGTGAACACCCTTTCTCTTTAACACGCAGGCACGCGAGCGCACGCACACACACACACACAGACAAACACACACACACATACACACACACACACACACACACACACACACACAAACACACAAACACAAACAAGCCTGTCCTTGGTGCTGAACAACTCACACGCACAAACATGCATGTCCATGGTGCTGACCACCCTATTACACATACAAACATGCCTTATGTACAAGGTGCCATTTCTCTTTAACACGCAGGCGCGCACGCATACACAGACACAGACACACACACGCGCGCGCGTGCGCATACCTGTCCTTGGTACTGGGCACATGAATGTGCCTGATGCTCAAAACCTTCTTACATACCAAAAAGTGATCAACTGAAGTCTGATCGATGAAGTCTGAGTACATTCAAGAATTATTCATGTTATCAAGATCTGATAACTTGAAAAGGTAACGTTACAGAGGGGGAATGAAGAGAAATACACATTTCCATTTAAACAAATATCATTAGACAAACTGAAGGAAAGCCTTATGTGCTGAGGGGATGTTCAGCCTGTCTACTGCGTGTAGTCGTCCTTTCCCGAGACTGTTCCACACGACCAGCCGGCAGAGCTGGCACAGCGTCAGCGGGCTGGGACTCAGCAGTAGGGCCCTCGTAGCACTGTCTGATGGAGCCACATCCACGGGTTTCTTCCCCAGAGAGTCCACGGCATTCATGTCTGCCCCGGCTTCCAGGAGAAGTCTTGTAAGTTCAGCATGGTCGCCCCGAGCGGCAACATGGACTGGGGTTCCCCTCACGCCCCCGGTCCCGATGTTTGGGTTAGCCCCGGCCCGCATGAGCGACCTACACAGCCGCAGGAAGTCCTGAATAGATGCAAATAAAAGAAGAACATTGACATACCCGACTGAAGCACAGTGTATATACAGACAGTA
>NC_049982.1:18283402-18332454 GCF_000003815.2 Branchiostoma floridae
GTATGTTCACCGCTATCTCCGTTAAAAACATATTGCTAAACGATAACAGTGTACCAGCTTTATAGGTTGAGCCGCTTGTTGTCACAGCCGAACATACAAGACAACAGTGAAATGGCAAGGTAGCAAAATAGAGCTGGCAGGTAGTTTCCGTTCTAGCCATACCTCAGTTGAGATGCGGTAAGGATCGGCGTCCTTCATGGTTAACTCCTCCCCCGTGACGCAGTGGAGAGCAGACGCCATGTCAATCCCCATCTGATCAACGTTTGCGCCGTTTTCTGATAAAAGAATTGACACGCTGAGCCATCATCAAGCTACCGCACTTACCACAATACCGCAAAGCATTCTGATACAATGTGTAACTTTCAGACATTCAATCCACGGCACTGAAAATACCGTCTATGGAATTGGAGCATTTTTCTTTGCTTATTCAAATAATTACGGCATTTGCATAATTCATATCTGTCGATCTCCTTCTAATCAAATTTGATACCTGATTGAATTGCCCCATCATGGAACATGTTGGATTTATAGAATTTCTTCATTAATTATCAAAATTAGATAATTTTTGCAAAATTGTCATCTAAATATGCCAATCATCACTTTAGGGAGTCAAACGTACTAAAAAGACTGTACAAAAACTACAGGTGGTCCATATATAACACGAGATATCAAAGTGGGCGGTTCTACTGCAGTACTGTGGAAAGCCGACAGGTGCCCAAAATCAATCATTTTCATCAGGCACACAGGTACTGCCTAAAATGTAACCTTCTTGACGATGAGGCATAAAAGAATAAAGAAGAAGCGGTCGAACCGATAAGGATTTCCTGACTTGTCACATGTCCCTTGGAGGCTGCTGAGAGAAGTGCGGAGTAGCGCCACCTGTCGGTTTTGTTGACATCTGCACCGTGGGACAGCAGCAAGTTGATAATGTTCGGCTGCCCTTCTTCCGCGGCTTGGATCAGCGCTGTCTGTGACACCGTGTGCCCAATGCCTTTCAAACGAGAAATTATAAGACATTATACATTTCCAGTGATATCAAGTAGCATATATCCCTGAAGATGGTGTCGAAAATTCGGTGGCCATGCTTCAATTAAAAGTGTATTATCTATATTGTGCATCACAGAGAATTAAAACACGAAGACAGAGCTCACCTGGTACATGATTGACATCTGCTCCAGCAGACAGTAGAAACTGGACGGTGTCTGCTTTGCTCCTTCTGCAGGCGACCAGCAGGGCCGTGCGGTGGTTCCAGCTGGCGTTAATGTCTACTCCTTTGTCTAGAAAAATACAAGCCAGCTTAACCTGAGTCAGGTTCAAGGGAAACGGACCATTAAGTTGAATTACACCGAAAAATGCCGACAGAAGATCACTGAAATGTTACAATACATTACAGCTACAGAACATCCTGTATGATCCATATCCATCGATGTAACCCCTTTTCTCAGTTACTATCTTTACATAGTCCTATCATTGAACGTAGGGTATGTTAAAGTTCCTAATACATTATGAAAAGTAATCATGATGCGCATGATAAGTATTTTAATATACAAACATCACGTAAGCTATCCACATTATTAAAAAAATCATTACAACCCATCCACCTCTTTTCGTGTCATTCTCTTCAATACCTCAACAAAAATTGAGCCCTGCAGTCCCCATAAGGGACCCGTACCTACACTTCTTGAAGAGCAAACGACCACTCAAAAATCACGACCATGTCGTGTCGAAAACACGAGGTGTAAAAACGGAACTGCCGCGGCAGTTCCATAAGAAAGCCACTAGGAGGCCGATTATAGAACTTGACCGGGGGTTGAAATCATCTGTATTTGGTACAAGATGAATAACACACTTTCGCAAAAACCTAGGCCAGCCCTTTACTTCATGACACTTTATGAGGAGGGCGCAAAGACGTTTGCCGACGCCTACCAAACATAAGAAGTATCATACGGATCCATCCCCAAGTTGCTGTCCACAGACAAAATATATAAACGGCGTCGAAAACATAACCTTCTTGGTGAACAATAACACCCACATTATTGTAATTTGGTTGAGTAACGCAACCAACATAACTGACTCAGAAGAAATGTAAACAAAACTACTTGGCGAAAGTAGTGCCGACTCGTACCGAGATATCGTCGCACTGTCTGTGTGTCTCCATTCATGGCGGCCTGGACCATCTTCTTTGCGTCGTCCATGCTGTACCGTGCGTGGAATATATACCAGTAGTTGCTGATCCTTTTAAGCCCTTGGGTCAGACTTGACGGTTGAGTTACCTTCTATATATAGGAGTGACATCATTGTCCAGGTAACCACAGCATCTATTGGCTTGGCTAAGTAAACACGGGAACATTACGTCACAGTACGCGGTCCCGTTTACACAGACCGTTTACACATAACGTGAATGATTAAGCTCAAGCGGCAAGCAATTGCAAGTACAGCAAATGGGACAAACGAATATAGTCTCGGTTTCTCTCGCGATCAGCATGATAGAAGGGTAGCTGCAGGTCACACAATATGCAATCGGGTATGTGTATGTTCAGTTACATAATAATTTCATCAAGTCAAAGAAATATGGAAGGATCATGACACACTCGACACAGCAAACCATACCTTACCTTTTATGGAAGGTCATAGGTTTCTAACTCATGACCTTTGGTCTTTACCTATGACATTTACAGAACGGCGTGTACACAGCGCCACTATGCGATCAAGCTTGGAAATACGCCTTTGGTCAAAATACTTGTGGTCATGAGATTCACGAGAGTCATTATTCTTTACTTAACAGTCTGGTACCGCCTTTCATGCTAGACGCCAGACACCAAACGTTTCTGTGAGATGTTACCAAGCTTTACTGTCATAAGAACGACATGGCGGACTGTTGTTGTTGTGGTTGCCGTATGGTTCTACTATCTCTATATACCTTTCTCACGCGGCGGCCATGATAGATCTAAAACGAGTCCAATGAGGCAAACAAAAGACTGTCCATTATAATTAACAGTTCAACCAAAGATAGCCTGGCAATTAGGAAATAGACCAATAAGAGAATGTCTGTGTGTCCGTCAAATATTTGCATTATTATGTTTTTATTTTGCATCTCTTAAGGGACTATGGGATCAGTCTACGCTACTCTAAATTGCTATATCTTTCAGTTATAATATTTATTATTTGATCTTATATTGTGAAAATTTGTGTGGTTTGGGTGAAAACTAAATGGCAGCTGATTTTAGAAATAAGTTTTGCCTGTTTGCCTCATTGACCTCGTCTTCGATCTGTCATGGCCGCCGCGTGAGAAAGGTGTATTGAGGTCTCAGACTTGAGTCAAAATCACAGAAAAACTCGTCAACATGTCTAGTTTATTTGAGTGATTGTTTCCCAAACCAACACTATCAGCAGAATACACAGCAAGTTTTTAGCATTCAGGAAAATTCGACACTTTTCAATCAGGACCAACACACAAACACACAACATGCTGGTCACTCAACCCATTTAGCGGACATATGTTTTATGCTTTTTTAAAGTTGCAATCGTATGATACAATTCTTTTCAAAACTGGCTAAGCTGGCTTTTACGTTATATTTTACTTTGTCTTTTTGTCGCTAACGTTTTTGTTCGCATGCATTTTTATCTGCCTCCTTGCACTAAAGGTGACGGAATACCTCCTGATACTCTCGATCCACCAAAACGGCGTCATCCAAAACGTGGTGAGAACAAGTCCACCGTACACAAGGCACAGCAGCGGGAGGGGCGTCACGCCCCAGATCCTGTGCCAGTTTCTATAGGTGTGGAACCACATGTAACATTCCACCATGTTGCGAAGGGAAAATGTGTGGATGAGAATCAACTGGTTCCATTCCCAAGCCCGAGTGTCTCTCCTCCCGGCTTTGAGCAACATCCAGCTGATCCTGTCGAACGGCAGGATGATCTCCATGGTGAGCCCGGCCACGGTGAGGTGGTGCAGACGGTCGCACCACATGACCTGTGTGAGCAGGGCGGTGAGCCAGGTGTGGTGCAGGAACACGATGGGGTAGAACGCGCGGCGTGTGAGGGACATCGTAGCGAGCTGTGGGAAGAAGCACTTACTACGGTTACTTACTCATCGTTATCATTTTAGTGATGTCAAATGCACGGTTTCATTTTTGGTCTGATGACAAGTGAACATACGAAGCTCATTACTTGCGTGACCACAACCCTACTGGTTACAGACATGTATGTACTGGGCCAACGTGTCTCGCCAAGGCATGGCTGGGATAAGGGACCCCCATTTCAGTACAAAGGACAGTACCCCGGACAGTACCCGCAGACGCAGAGTACTCGCAGACGCAGCGCCACTTTATGCAATATGGTCAAATTTCCAAACTGGTGCCCGGTCGGGCAGTTTGCAGGTGCAAAATGTATCATATAGAAGATTTATAAAAGCACACTAACCATAAATCAGCCATTAACCTAATTTGTGTACATTTCTTGATGTACATTTTAATTTGACTCGATCAGCAGTGACTAACCTGCATCAGTTCGAAGATGGAGAAACCGACTGAGAAGAGCACTGCGAAGCGTCCTGTGGGTGTGGTTGCCATGGCGATGTCCGTGTTGACGGAGTCGTCCCAAAAGATGGTCCATATTCCCACCACCGTGGAGACAGCACCGAAGAACATCCCCAAAATAGCCCTGATCCACCCTACCTGCGAATTACGTGTATAACGTATGGAATAAACCTAAAAAAATAGGTGATATCCGGGCGATTCTGCGATGTTTGTCTCTTCATGTCATGTCAGCAGTTTTCTAAGTCTCATAATCTATTCCAGGAGATTTGCCGGTCGAATAGCCCATATGTATCTTATAGTTTACTTCCTGTAGCTCACATGGGTAAACGTAACCAAGTATCTCCAATAAGCTAAGCCATGTGGTAACATACAGTAATCTATATGATTGAAAATTGTGAGATTTGCTGGTCCTATTTCTGTAGTTCAGATCGCACAAAAGCATATCCTCTAACGCCTACCTTATCACCGGCTGTACCCAGACGCCTGTACACCTCCATCTGACTGGACACCAGGCGGGTCAGTACTTGCAGCACCAGGAACAAAAGGATGGTCCCTCCTATAACGGATGCCTGCACAGACGGCTGGGTGTAGTCTAACTCCTCCAGGGCCGGGTGGACGGCCTGCAGCAGTCCCATGGTGCCGACCTCCATATGAACGGGAATCATGACGTTAGGAGCATTAAACGTCTCGGTGTCACGACGCCGGGATGACAGGCATATACATGTAGTTATGAATTACAGTAACTTTCAGACAGAAATAGATAATTAAACTAGTAAGTTTAAGTCTATCTTCTTATACAACTGATCATACACGTAAAAGAGTCATGTCAATAATCACTCGACGAACCAAACATTCATTTTCCTTTTGTCTACAATGCGAAGAAAATGTTTAAATGATTTAGATTTTCTTTGCCTTTTTTTCCAATAGAATTTTTGCCCAAATACGACTGGTAATACTATAGTCACACGGCCGCGGTATCAACATATTTTAGTACAATTTCCTACCGGTATCTTGCTCTGCAAATTATTAACGATTGCCTTTGTTTGCGCAAGGGTCGAATACTAGTACGTGTTCGCTGTTGGCCATTAGCGAAAATATACATACAGTGCTGAATACTGTTTTATTCCGTTGCAACTCCGTGCCGAAGTTTCGTCGTGGCTTAAAAGGATTTCCATATCACTTACACTGAAAATGGTACCACTTGTTCATCAAAGATATTGGAATAGTCGGTGCCGGTGGAGACATGTGTCAAATGTCTGACGTTGCCGTGACATGGTGGCTGTAAATTGATATTTCGACCTTCATAAGCATGATTACCTACGACAAGAAGGTTTTATTTTTTATTTGTTTGTCTGTTTGTGTCTTTGCGGGTAGCATAACTAGTAATGACTGTCGATGGATGCGAGTGATATTTGGTAGGTTGGCAGGGGTTGGTAGAAAAGGTCAAGCTCTATGATAGGCCTCCTCGCGGCTTTCTATGGTACTACTGTGGGAGTTCCTTTTTGGAAAAATCGTGTTCTGGTCTTGTTTGACATGCCCGTGCCTATCGACCAGACAACCTAACCACATGAACCATTACAGTAAACTCTCTTTACTTATTAACAAATCGGCTGAAATACAAAATAGATGCATACTCACTTGGACTCACCGTCCTTCGCAATTTGTTGTCTCCATATGCTGCTAAGTACACGTTGGCATAGTACTGGTACTACATATAATTCAGACGTTTTGATTTGAGTCTGATAATCTGGATTGAGGTACAATGTAGTTGGTGCACTAGCACCTTTTGGTCCAAAATCTAACGGTGCTACGGGGGCAAAAGGTCAACATCGATCAGTGGGTCAAAGAGCGCTGGCGGCAATATCAACATTGATCATGTGCCTCCCTATCAATGTGGTTCAAAGTGCATATTCTCGTACAACTTTTTTCCATTCTTAGCGCAAAGTTTATCTAAAGATCCTCCGTCACACGTGCTTCTGTCCGGTGTCTTAACCATCGCTATAGGTTTACCCCGAAGCAAATCCCTTTAGTTTTGCCCATCATATGTACATATAATACATCACAGCAACAGCAGGAGATGCCGTGCATGACCTTGAGGACAGATGAACAAAATTGGTCCCCTATTTCAAGGAAATATCTCAGGTTAGGTAGCGTATAGTTGTTGAGTTAGATCCTGAGCAACTATCAACTATATATATGCGCCATATTCAATACTATTATCTTCAGCCAGGTGGCGCAGATACTACATAACGTCACATGTACCCATGGTCTGATGTACCCATGGTCAGAGTCTTGGTATACATATATGGGGTCAAATGATTAAAGAAGACAATATTGTCCATGAAAAATACGTGCAGACATATTATTCAACTTCCTTCTAAAAAAATCGTTGCATCATAATGTAAGATTCCGGACTCCTACCGTTTTTCAGCTCAGGAAGAAACAATTTGTACGTACGAACTTAAAAACATGCTTAGCAGTAAAAAGGTCACTGCCTTCAAACATTCGGCTGTGCATTTTATTTATCAGGAGTTGGTCCTCCTTCTGTTGGCACGCCTTTTGTTCGGCATTACTTTTAGACCTTTTTATCCTCAATCACTCGCCCTGTTTTCAGTGGAACCCATTATCCTCCCATGTAAATCATTGAAAACATTATCGTCCTGAATCTGGACAAGTACAGCCACATCAAATATATCTCCTGATTTCTGCGATGGTGGTATATTGCACATTACCATTGTGTTTGTCATTTCTGTGGCCCACTACTGTCAGAAAGCTACTCGCGAATACGTAACTGCACATCTGTCTATCTTCATATATTAAAACTATAACTTCGAATTTGTAGCTGAGTTTGATTTATGGTCAGTTGGTTAAATACATATAATCTTTCTTGACTTTTCTTCATATCACTCCTAAGATTTCTGGGCTAATATGGCTACAATGAAGAGATAACTTTGACGTCTGGCAGATTCTAAGTTCGTTAAGACCCTGTAGACGGAAAAGGGATCACTTTACAATTACTTTTTTTCATTACTTTCTTTCTTGAATCATCACAAATATTTTACTAATCCATATAGACTCATTCCACAGAGATCAGCTAATGGGGACCTGACTGCAAATTTTCTGTTACAAAAGGGACAAACAGGAAATGTACATTTTTAACATTTATTGATATAAAACCATGATACATACACCACTTTATATGTAGGCGTGATTAAAACATTTGCAATCATATTGATAGCACATTACACAATCATAAAGTCTTCATCCTATTAGCCTTACAATCCTGCATATTGTTACCACTAAGATTACCTTTTAGATTAGCCATACATTTCTTAGTCATGTCAGTACTTGATAATATTGTTCAAAGTTAGAAATGTTGATAGATATGACTGAAACAACAGATAATATAAAAAATACATATCTCTTAACTGTAGAATCAATCTTACACCTTTGAAAATGTTACAATACAATAGAATATAAGAATATATACATTATGTACATAGATCTTAGTTGAGTTATCAATGAATCCTGTATAAAAATCCTTCCAATGGGATGGTGTTTTTCTGAAGTAAAATGCCAGCAACACATGTACACCCACTGATGCATTTGGCAGACAGAAAACCATCCAATCAACTTTATGACATCAATTGTTTAGAAATTTCACAATGTTTTGGGATACTTTGACAACATCAACTAATGCTTAACTAAAGCCATTCCCACGAATACACACAGTTTTCATAATATATGATACTGTGTATTACTTGAATATGACATCTAGGACTTCTCAAATTCTAGAAAAGTCACTGGTTCTGTGGCCATAACTTGACCAATCAAATATCAACCAAAATAATAATAAAATTGTTCCATTTTGCACACATTTTCTTAAAAAAAACTTATTTTTCAAACCTTTTACCAAACAAATACTTCGTCTACACAGTACTTAAAATAAAATTAAAACACACACCACATAATAACTTCTTTTAGAATAAAATATAAACGTATACGACCAAATCTAGTGAACACTTGGTGCTTCACATTAAATTTTGCCAGGGAATGCCAAGCGGACTTTTTGCCATGGTTGTAACTTCAACCATGGGCACGTTCTGGTAAGATCAACATCGCCGTAACTGCGGGATGTTTGCAGTTGCCATGGTAACACAGAGCTACTCGTTCTCCCTCCACCCCTTGGCCTCGGTTCCGAAGCGATAGACCAAGCGCTTGCCATCTACGCGCTCCAGGATGTGACGCTTGTAGTAATACCTGAAGCACAAGGGGCGGCATGGTCAGAACAAAGGGCACAGTGTTACCATGGAAACCACTACTCATTGTCCTGCCACCCAGTAGCTGCAGGACCAAACTTGTACACTAGGCGGCGCTCAGGCACCTGCTGCAGGATCTGACGCTTGTAGTAGTACCTGTGTGATGAAAATGATGTAAGCTGCATTCTTGGTGTACACTAATGCTACATGTCTCTTACTTTTGTAAGCTCCAGTGAGTCAGTAAAGATTTTTCAGCAGTATTACTTGAAAATGTTTCCAACTACCACAAGGACTAGGATATTTTCCAACCAAACACAAGTTAACAAGTAGATTAGATATTATTATACCATTACATAAGGCTACACAAACAAAACAGTAACAGACATCAGCTCACCTCATAGCACGTGACAGCTTCTCGTAGGTCATGTTGGGATTGTTCTTCTTGCGGCCCCACATGTTGGCGACGGCCTCGGACTGGACGAAGCGGAAGATGCCATCACGCCTGTCCTCCCACTTGATGACCTTTGGGTTGGTGGACGGGTTCTTCAGCAGGTCCCTCACAAACTCCCACAGGTGGTTACCCTTACCTACAGCAGACACACACAACAACATGTGGTCAGTCTTTCTGCACGCACATGTCAGCATGCCAGAATCCAACATACCAAAAATACAGGCACCAAAGTGAGCCACCATGAGAAGGTTGAGTACTTACTGTGCTGGCGGCCTCTCTTCCCTGTGGTGAGCATTTCCTCCGTCACTGTGCGCACCTTCCTCGGGCGGCCACGGGCCCTCCTCTCGGGGGCTCCGGCAGGCTTGATCTTCATGTTGATTGGTGCGTTTTGCACAGAGAAGTCGACCGTGGGTTTGACTTCTTTGTCAGAGTCGTCATACATGTGCAACTCTGGGAACAAAAACAGCCAGGAAAACTTAAATAAATTACATGCATTTCTTCATTACAAAACATGAATACCAGACAGAAAGCAAAGTCTTACTCTTAGCCAAAGAAAGCGACAAAGATGTGCTCATGTTGTTCTCACCATCTGTGTAGCTCCGGCGGGGAGAGGAGCCATAGCTGTCGTGGTCTGAGTCCCCGTCACTTGTCTCATACCGTGGCATGAAGAGGTTACCCAAGGTCCGGTCACCACTGCTGTAGTCTAAAAAACACAAGAGCAATAAAGGTTAAAAGAATACTGTGTATGTACTTGTAGCGCTTAGTCAGGTACACCAAAGTAGTACCAAGTAAAGATCAGAGAATATTCTCAGCTGGAAGCATATGTGATGGAAGTATTCTGCGGGAACACACACCTGATTCACTGCTACAGTAGTACGGTGAGGTGGGCCCGGGTGACATGGATGAGTAGGACTCGTCTGAAGCGGTCGGGCTGGGTGGGAAGTCGCTGAGCTCAACGTTGACATCCTCAAACTTGTCGTTGACATCGATGTCATCAGCGGTGATCCCGCCACAGTCTGGGAACAGGTCCTGCATAGGCAGGTCTGGAGAACAACACAGAAGTCATGTCAGCAAAGTCTAAGTCAACCAATGGAGTTACTCTAAAGGAATGGTCAATGATATATTGCATGCCAGCTTGAACTTACCATGCAACTCTGGACCTTTGGTGAAACATTCTTTACACTACAAGAACCAAATATCCATTGACTGCTAGATAATGTTGAGAAACCTATCAACTTACCGTCCACTGGGGCTTGGATAAAGTCCATGTTCATCATCTCCTCATGCATAGCACGTACTGACTCTGACATAGTAGTGTCACTGGGGCCTTCACAGAAGGCAGGGGTTGGATCATAGAGGTACTGAGCTGCAAGAAGCCGAAATGCAATAGGTCAGCTGGTTAGTATTACTTGTTAATACAGTTAGTGAGTTGACTTACCATTATCATTTGACAAGGTTTGCATAAATCATTTGCAAGTTAGGAAGGCTGAAGAGTGAAGCAGTTAAGCTAGACAGTTCCTTGTACAAACTGAGAGAAAAATTTCACCTGTCTACTTACAATTCAATGTCTTTCCAATGGAAAAATAACACCAAGTTAGAACTAGGATAGAACCATTTTTGCATTTATAGATAAAAGTTCATCCCCTTGCACCTAATTACTTTACACCTACAAAATGTACAGGCTACAGTGGAGTGAAGAGTGCAAGTACCTTCTTCCAGCACCTTGCCGATGGAGAGGTACAAGATGTCTCCATAGTTGGGGCACAGCAGGGAGAACTCCTCCCTACTCATCATGCACAGCTTGGCGCCGTTGACGCGGAAGTGCTCAAAGTTGATCTCGTGCGGCGGCAGCTCGTACTCGGCGACCGCCCAGGTGAGGAAGCCGCGCACTTGTTGGTAGGACCAGTTCATGGGGTGGCTGTTGCACCAGTCTGCACAGGGACAAACAGAAAAGAGAAACATGTTAGTCAGACAGAACTCCAGAAAATAGCTTTGTTTGCCATTTATTTCAGCGCAATGTGATCAGCATGTGTGTAGACATCGCTGCCTGGCACAGCAGCATGAATATTGTATCCCAAACAAAGGCCAAGATCAAAACAAGTGGATCATGTGTCAGTGTTAGGTATCAAATGTAACATCAACAAGGCACTTTTTCCAGGAACTGTTTTCCTGTGCTGCATTAGGTTCCTGCCTTATTGTTCCTCACTGCCTCCAGGTGGTTTTAGTGCCTTTCAGTGTCAACATGAAAGTGTCTGCAAGGGGGAACACAAACACCCACATTCCCCGAACATGACAAAACAAGAGGGCTGATATCAACAAGGACTATGATAAACACCACCATCTGTTGATTTGTGATGTTTGTAGAATGGTCTGTCAACTTATTATAGTCCACAGTCCAAAGTCTGCGACAAAAACAAGAATGGAATGCCGACCCCCCCAGGGTACAGTGCTCAAACACACCTCAATGACTATGTCAACACAACACACAATATATCACCAAAGAAGCCTTTGAAGGTGACATCACTGCTAATGTTTTCTGCAGCAAATTGTTGACATTTTTACTCCTTTTCGGGGCAAAAAGCTCTCTTCGTACCCGTCTTAGAATTGAAATTGGACCTGACAGACACTATTGATCTTGAATCAAGCATGCAATGTGTCGAATTCTTTAAAATCCTAGTAGCTTTTCAACCATAACTCAAGAGTTATGATGCTGTTTACACTATTTCTACTCTTGACTTTGAAACAGAAACAGAGGCCGGGTCAGACAGGTGGGCGCCAGACAGCCAATTGATTGTCTGATTTTTTTCACCTTTGGCACTGAGATGATGCAATTATTCTGTAACTACTGTATGAATTCAACCATGTTTACATGAAGATCCAAATACTGTAACATTCCAAGTTCAATTTTATGGGGGGGGGGCATAAAGTGGACTGAACAAATATTTACTGCCTCAATGCCCTCATAATACTTAATGGTAGCCCAAGAAGCACATGGTAATGGTCGGAAAAAAGAACAATGGCAAGATGTACTTTCACGGGTCATCTTCTATGGGCACAGTCTTGAGCTGTGCTAAATGTAGGCAAACTGTCATGACAAGAAAAATGTGTTTTAAAACAAAAGAAACAGCACTAGTCCCATTCTAGCCCACAGAACTCAATCACCATGCTACATGATAAATTATCCTCTTCTCCATGAGCCCCTTCAGGCTAGTCAATTGTTTAAGAATGTTAAAATTGCTAGCATAAATGAAAGCCCACTTACTGAACTGGTTCTGGATGGGCATGTAGTTGGCATGAGCCGTCTGCAGCTCAGTGAAGGATGCCTGCTCACTCTGCAGCGTGCAGCTGGACGGCAGCTCCGACTTGACCAGTCCCCAGGTGCTGGTCATGTTTGGCGGTGAGGTGGGCGGTGTCGGGAACACGGCGTCTGACGGCTGCGGGATCGCAAACTGTGTCGGCGTGGGAATGGGGAAGTTGGACAGAAACTGGCCCAAGTCGAGGGTGGTGTCGTCAATCGCCTGGATCAAATGAAAATACAAACATACCGTCATGCACCGTCTAAAACTGTGAAAAGAATAGGAGCAGTGAAAGAGGGAACAGAAAAGCTGTACTTCTGCATGTTACCAACACTCCGTGGGAAAGTTGGAAGGAAGAAAAGCGAGAGCTGCTGCATGTTTGTAAAAAGGAGAAGTTGTACCAGAATTCCCACAAACGTTCAGTCGAGAAATAGTTTGGTGAAGGAAAAATTAAAAGTAGGCAACAAAACTAAAAAAAAACAAAGAAAACCGAGAAAATGCCTGGACAGACAGGAGCAATTACAGGTGGGACTCACAAGAGGACCTGGCTGCAACTGGGGTCTGGGCGGGCTGCGCTACGGTTAAGAAGCTAGAAGTGGCAACATGTTCTTCCAAGAAAAAATTTGCATAAATAGGTGCATCACCTTTCTAATCCCTATGAGCACATACAGCTCTATATTTGGAGTGGAAGTGGGCGGGGAAAAAAGCATGATTGACAGAAGAACAACATAAAAGTGAACAATGCCTTGTGGGCGGAGCTACCCTCTCCAAACTATATTGATTGACATGTTAGGTATGAATGCTGCCCATGATGCAATGGTAGTATAGGCTAACCAATCAAGTCATGGCTTGATGCCACCAATGAGAGCAAAGCCAGCCAGACTGGATGAGGTAATAGCTTTTATCAGTATTCAGCTCATACTTTGCTTGGGGCAGAATTTGAATTCAAGCCAAGTCAAACACCACCTGTTTACAAACTTACTTGGGAGAGGAAAAATTGATACCTCTTGTCAATGCCAACTTCATACTTGTTATGGCATAGCTTAATGGCTCAGATGGAAGGTGTCTTATCAATTTTCAGAACAACTTGAAGCGCAGTGACAGGCCTCACAAGAAGACATTTAAGACAACCTTACATGGCTGGAGGCAACAGCCTTTGTCTTCCTGTATTCAAGGGCACAAGATTACCTGTCTGAACTTTGCCTTCTGGTGCAGAGCATGCCATTTCCTTGCAATTAAACAAGTAGCACTTAAAATGTTCAACAACGAGCATCTCATACTCCCCAAAACTTTCACAAGCTACGAGAATTACCGTATGGTTTCATGTTTTCTTCCTTCAGCTATCTGATCTCCCAAGCTATTGAAGCACACCCAGCCATGTTCTGTCCTCTAAAACGTTTCCCGACCAAACTTCACTGAACTGAGAATAATCCTTCATGTTTCATAAAAATGTCTCCTGTAACTTGAGTAAGAATCGAAGCAGTGTTGTTGTACCCACCTGTGTTAGTGATTCTGCCATGACTGTGACGAATGTTCAACCTTCCCGTGTGCAGCTTGCGGTGAATTTTGTGAAGACTCTTGAACGTGCAGACACTGTAAGAAATATGCAGAAAACATTTTACTTTTAGAAGTTTTAAGCAGAACCGCCACTGCCACTTAACGATGTCAGGAAAAAAAACATCGGTGGGAAATTATTTTGTGGTGCTGTACCAGGCGAACAAGGGCACAGGTGTTCATTTCTCTCTGCACAGTGTCATTTGCAGCCAGAGAAAGGTTCGTGTTGGTGTGAGAAAAGTATGCGGACTGGCCAATTACTTGTATTTGAACACTTAAGTAAATTTTGTCCATGTTGCTACGGGCCTTAAATGCACCACGGGCCAAACCTGTAGAAGTTAGCTTTGCAGCCACCCGTGTCCGTGTCGGGGCGCGTGCAGCCCGGCCTACGTGACCAGGAGCACGCGGTGGGCCCCGGGCCGCACCCTAACACATCGCACCCGTACCCGTACCCGTACCGTACCAGACAGGGCAAACAATATGTCTCGGCGCGGCATGCAAGGTCTGGTGCAATCTGATCAAAGCATAAATGTGTTCGGTCCTTTCCTGATCGCTTATGATCAGTGTGGCCTAAACCCCCACCAGCTGGTGGTAAAATAGGGGACCACGAGGCTGAAATCTGCAAAAAGGCGCACAACAGTTCCACGTTCTCCTTTCGGCAAACTTCTGCTTATCCGGATGCCCCCCTCCCCATTCATGTTTGTGCGCAACCTCCCGCCACTTTTTTTCAACAAAAATAAAGGAACTTACAAGTTTTTTCGAAGAATGTCAGATCTTCTGCAGGTTTCAAGCAACCATGCGGTGGTGACGCAGCACTGAGTCCCCGAGCTCAAACTTAAGATATTTTCGACCCATTTCAGCCTATATACCCCTGGCCAAGCTTCTTCTGGGAAAAGGGCTACGGGAAATCCCCCTCAATATTTGGACATCACCGCTCTACGCTCTGATTGGTCTGCATCAGCAGTGACGTTTTAATTATTCACACTTTTGAAGAGGATTAGGGCACGTGATGGCTGTCAACCAATTACAAGGCAAAACGTCACCAACTTCCCCGAAGTATTTTTAGAGTACGCCGAAAACAACAGCGCCACACCGTTGGCACACATGTGACCCAACTGGGCAGCAGCACAACACAACACAACACAACACAACACAACACAACAAAAGATTGTTTGTACGATATAGATCTATGTTATATGAAGTAAGCCTATATTAATTTGTTGTTTGTTGATCCAGGGAATCAGTTGACAAGCAACTGACCGGACTACCCTCAAGTTAAATAATAAACATATCTGAGACCATCTGAGTGTTTTCTAAACTGCCATATGTATGTTTGATTTGTGCATTGTGCAATTTCACGCGGCCTGAACATTAATCCTCGGACGCCACCATGTAGTTAGTTAATTGCGTAATTTAAAGAAAAGTCCTCTCTTAAGAGACATATTCAAGTCAAGAAACGAGAAGTGCTTTGTCATTGTAGTTTCATCATAGAAAATTGAATACATGGCTGAAAGGAGGTCACGCCCTTTTCACTTCAACGGTTCTCAGTGCCGTCGGATTTTCCCGCTGATCTAACAACTGCTTTACGTTATGAATAGGACTGACACCCCGTGTCTGGTATCGCTGAGTTCAAGCAACACCATAGATTTGTAGATCTGTGTTGTACCTAATTTGCATTTCGTAAAAAAGCCCAACCAGCGTCAAATACAGACATAAGAACAAACGCTGGTCTTCTTATTCTGGAAGTTTTTATGTCCTTTAATTGTACACAACGTGTAGATGCTTAAATATTGGCTGCATGTTTGTTATAATAAATCAAGCGTGATAACTAATCCAAACAACTTAAAATCAATTACATACTAACAGCTCAAAATTATTAACTACATTCCCAAGAGGCAACGTTGCTGGCTCTGCAAAGAACCAGCAAAATGTTCTGACATCTGTTTATGTACGTACAGAAAGTCTACAACTACAACCACAAGTGTAAAGGTGGAGACGCCCAACCCCATGAAACAGGAACAGTTAGTTGATTGCACAACTCCTCCATTTTAAACAGCCGCAGAGCTGGCGGTCGGATACCCACACTCGCAGGTGGTACTAGTATGCGCGGGTACGGGGGTACATCCAGGTCATTGGATCAATGGGGACACACCCATGTCATTGTGGGATCCAAGGGGACACATCCAGATCAATGTGGGATTGCTTCATGGGGTCCAAACCATTGCATTTCGCTGTGTGTGTGTGTGTCTGTGTGTGTGTGTGTGTGTGTGTGTGTGTGTGTGTGTGTGTGTGTGTGTGTGTGTGTGTGTGTGTGTATGTGTGTGTGTGTGCGTGTGTGTGCGTGTGTGTGTGTGTGTGTGTGTGTGTGTGTGTGTGTGTGTGTGTGCGCGCGCGTACGTGCGTACGTTCGTGGGTGGGTGGGTGTATGTGTCTTGGTGTATAAAAAAGCGGATCGTTCGACCGGAAGTTGGGGCAGGTGGAACGTACGTTCGGTGGTTATTGTTTGTGGTTACATGGAAGAGATGTCTCCTTATCTTTGTAGAACGGTTTTTTGTATAAATTGTGCCACGCCTGAGGTAGTCGATCCCAGTGCCGTCCTGTTACAGCAACTATCAATTAAACCCGACGTAACAAGTGAAGTAAATATTGATCTTAAAACAGTGATTTTTCCTGGATTTAAAGGCCCGCACCCTTCCTCTCACCGGGTACATCTTGTCCCGTACATTGTTTGTCCGCCTGCAACGGTTTTCTTGTATGTCCTAATGTACAGTATAGCGCACTGTAAACCGTTTTTGAGACATCATACTACTATGATGTATTTCTCCACCTTTCTAAGAAACCAAGAAGATCGATCCGCCGGGCAGTGGAGAAATATGCACCACTTCGCTATTATAATGCAAAGTTGATCTTGGCTGATGTAATCTGAATGCTATCTTGTTGCCATGGTCACAAATAGGGTTGATAACAGGAGAGAGCACGTCACACATTACAACTACAATACAAGTACCTCATGACCCGACTTGCCCTTCCTTTGTTAGTATGTCCTGACCTTACCCTTACCTCGAGCAGTTCCCCTTTTTCCTGCTCTAGTTTCTCCGAGGCGAATGATGATGGCAAGTATGTATATTTTTGGCGTGGGCAGGAAGTCAACAGAAGAGCGAAAGCGGTGACGTATGTGGTTTTACTTTCACATCTGGATGGTATGGACCGTTGACTGAGAAATGAAGAGACAGAAACGCCAATGTGAATGATTGGCAACATGGTCGATCACCAACACCAAACTAAAAATTCATAAACAAAATACCAGACATGACAGACAAAACCGCTTTTGAAAGTTTGTTTTGAGAGTTGTCCTGACAAAGCTAACACAGTTCTTGGACATTCCATGAATGGTGAGGATTCCCCATCAATACCTGTGTACTTGTCACTGCTCACTGTAGTCACTCAGGTGTGTCCCAGGCTACGTGCATGACTGCATGTTTAAGTTCTTTAGAGTAAGTGATGTACCTTCACTTAGTTAAACCCATGTGAATCCCTCAGGGTAGGTTACTATATGTCCTTTGTTGCTTGTTCAGTATTTCAATAGAACAGGCTTCGCAGAGATATGCTTCTAAAAATTAACTGCATAAAAGTGACCAGTAAGCACCACATTCATATTTATTCATGCAGCACGCGTTGGATTTTCTCGCCCGGAGTAAGGAGGTAGCATGGCTTATCTTTACGCCTTTACGCCTCAGAAGACCGTGTATAATGTGACAGGGGTAATAGGACGACGGAAAATCCGAGATCGTGCGTGCCCAGGTGTATGTGTGCACGCCCCGGAACTCTCGGACTCATCCCACATAGGACAAATCCAACGCGGATTGCAATCAATCAATCAAACAAACAAAATTTTCCTTATTTCTGGGGTATCTATGCCATTTGCACATGTTATTTCTATCATATGAATCTTACCAGAATCATCTTGGGAACGTAAATTCCTGTGGTGCAGAGATTATTCGGCCTCCATGGCAACACATCTCTGTTTGTATGTGTGTAAACAAGTGCAATACCTTGTTTGAATTTTTCATGAATATGTCAAACTAGTACTGAGAAAGATAGATTTCTACACCACACTGCGTGTTGCGAAAAGAGCTCCATGATGACCGTTCAGAGAAAACAATTTCCCACCTGGCTGGAATGAGGAGCGATGGTTACAAGAGGCAACATTTGATGCACAATTACTGTTCAGCAGGAAAGCATATAATTCTTCCGCGACAGATGATGCCTTTAGTTATGAATTCAATAAAATTTACTTTCAAATTTCCTTTTAAGGTAGCAAAAAGGAACAGAGGCAAAAAATTCCAAGAAGTGTCGGTGTTCTGAGAAGAAGAGCGATATGAAAAGTGCAAATTAAGGACAAATTAAGGAAACCTATCCCGTATATTGCTTTTGACATGTAATATCTTAAAAATGTTTAATAATGTTTTAAACATGTTATATGATGAATTTTGTTATAAATATGGTCAAATATGTAATAACTTTACTTATATGCAATTGACTTTTGCAATACAATAAAATGAC
Organism: Branchiostoma floridae; assembly: GCF_000003815.2. Lineage (NCBI taxonomy): Eukaryota > Metazoa > Chordata > Leptocardii > Amphioxiformes > Branchiostomatidae > Branchiostoma > Branchiostoma floridae. Next base: position 18,302,067 of record NC_049982.1, read on the forward strand.
CAGAATCTCGGGACACCGCTCTAACTGTGTACATGAATGTAGACCCGAACAACTCAATAGCAAATGGTTAATATCAAGGCTGTACCTCTTTCATACACCTTTCCCAAAAGACATGACAGTTTCTTAGGATGACGGAAAAACCTACAATGACGGGCACTTCATCTTCATGCACTATGATCTTCGTGTGAAATTGTCAGCAACCCTTAGATGGTTTTAAGCCTTATGGGCCGTATTGGCATGTGCTGACCACGACATATCAAAATGGCGTCATTACGGATTGTACATGTGAGTACTGTACATGTACCTTTGTGCGAAAATCCTCTCAAGTTCCTGTCTAGGACACATATGGCGAGTACGTACCTGTTATATGCTGGACAGGTACCAACATAACACAGGCCACATCTTTGTTTAAACCTGACAATCAAGCATGTCTATACCTGCCCTCCTGAAGGTAACCACGTCACTTTGATTGCTTTCTCGGAAAATCTGCACGCTTGTTTTCCCCAGCCATTATTTATTGTTCGGTTCGTGTATTCAACACACCCGCAATGCATACTTCTTCAGCCATCTGTAAGTTTTGACAGATTAACGTTTAAATCAATGTCTCAGCGTTTGCATTGTTTTATTTTTCCCGGTATTCTGTTTGGAAATTCTGGGGAAAATTCTGGCTATTCTTCTGACCGAGTAATAGTCACAAGACGCTGGCACCGAGCCGGGTACCCGAGCCGGGAGGCGAGCGGGGATTCCCCTGCCAGGTCCCGGACAGATATGGCTGGCCTCCCGTTAAGCTAACACACATACCACCTCAAAACCGTCGCACATAACACACTGATAACGTCTGAAAGAAATCATTTGAGCGTTAAAAGTAATCTCAGGTGGCAAGGATAGGTATGCTTTATCCGGTCGTACATTTCTCAGGTCCTTCAGACTGTGGTGGGGTGCATATTGGCGTCCCACCTAGCATGACAACATTTACAGTTGGCTGAACATGGCTGCACACGGAAATACTTCAGGTAAAAATCGAGTAACAAATGAAAATCGCTGTGTACAGCTCTGGACTCTGGATAACCTGCAATATTTAACTCACAATGCCAAAAAGACATGACTTGCATTATTTTGTAACTGTTCATTTTAGCTTCTTGTAACTTTCATAATTTCGTATGATTTGCTCTTTTCATGACGTAGCATAAATGTGATATAGAATAAAAGTGGCTCAGTGTTATCATTTGTTATTTGTGTGTAGTGTGCGTGTTGCTGTATAAAAAGTAGTCGTAGCTGTATCCCACTCCTTCCGTGGGATTTTATCGACGTCCCGGGAGAAGGGAGGTGGTGGGGATGACAATCTTTAGTTTTTAATAATAAGTGCCTCGGAACAATTTGTCCAATTGCAGGTTAACTATTCTAACTATTCTGTGTGTGTGCTACAGACAGATGGTAAACTGTCAATCACTTTTATGGTAGATCGCTTTTCCATGGCTGCAGGTTAATCCATTAACATTAGTTCTACCAGTCTTATGTCTACGATGGCTATCGTTGAGGTACTTTCCCATGAGTCGCGATTTCGTCGATTATTGGGACATATTTGTAAAAGGTTATACATTCATCTTGAGTATTCTCAGACTTGTACAATGTATAACGTATTCGTCTGCATTTTCCCTTAACGTCGTTTCTGTTCGCGTTTGGCTGAGATTTTATTTTTTTATCGCAAATCGTTAGTGTTTGAATAGAATTTAAACAATTCATTTTGTCCTATGTTGTATGGAACAAATCCTTCTGGAATACATGGTCTTCTCCTCTGTTCTTTTGTGACAACAAAAACCGTGTGACCTTAAATCGTTATTGCGCTGCCAAACACTTTACTATGTTAAAGACTGGCCTTTATAGTTGTCATGTGGTTGTAATGCCCCTTGCCACCTTCATGCTTTCAAGACCAGCATGGAATAAGAAACATCAAAACCATTCTATTTGTAGCCCCATTCAGATAGGAGCATGAACACCTTGTACATCCGTGTACAGATGTGTACAAAGGTGTGAGTTTTGAGGCATAGACTTTTGTGATCTATCCGTGTTTCAAATTTGTGCAACTGGCTCAAACCATGTAGCTGAACCAATAAGAACATTCCCTTGTTCTCATAAAACATGGTTATAGTCTATCACCGTCACAAATCAGTAAACTTTGAGCGATGTTTAATAACGATCTCTATGTCGAGTGAGAGGTTCACTTGGTCGGTCGCCATGTTTGTTCGCTACCTTCATCGCCTTTAGTATGTGTTAACAGTTTACACTTCCGTCAAATATTAACACAATACGAACATACTTAGCCTAGGACAACATATTCGTAACTTTCTTATTACCCATACATAACAGCGGATACAAAAAATGTTTTTACGCACAGAGCTTGTGCACGTTTATTAGTTTTGAACAAAAATGACATCGCCTGCCTATGTGTGATATTAGCGATACAGGCAAAAAGGATGGCAATTACACAACATTAAACAATTATTACACACAGCTTTATGTTAAATTTGGAAGTTAATAAGCTACTTGATAATGCAAAATTTTAAAGCTGATCACAAATATGACGGCAAAGTGAGGGAAGGATGTTCCTCGAGAGTACATAAATGTGAATCTTCAAAATAATCCTTACATGATTCCTAACTACTTGCAAACCACTTGCCAACGTAACATTGGGTTCCCATAATTTTCGAGAAGAAACGGTGTCTATATTGTTCTTTATGCATGTTAACAGAAAACCATAAAAACATAACGGCAACTTGTTGTATATATCACACCGAACGAACTGTCGCACCGGACCGTATGGTGTTTGTAGCTATGACGGTGATGTCTGTACTGTACTTTGTGATGCACAACATTGACATACCCTGTATTTTAACAATCCGTCCCGAAATCAAGTGCCAGTTTTGTATTAGAACTGTGCGGACAGCTTGAATGAAGGTTCACTTCGTTTCGAAAGGTAAAACGTCATTGTAATTAATATTATTGATATTCGTCTTTCACACACTTAGTTGACACATGTACATGGTCACATCTACGCAGGCACACTGAGACGTCGACTCAGGTTAGTCTTTTGGCATATTTCCCGTGAAGGGAAAGTGCCATCAGAACACTAAGGTAATCCCCGTACATGTATAAACACAGCAATTTGGGCACATAAACGCAATACATTAAGCGGCAACACAATCAAATTGTCCCGAAGATACGATTGTTTATGCGCGTTGTACATATCGTATGCACTACGCACATTGTGACTTTGAACTTTACGTTCTAAAACGTACACATTTAGCAGCGCTACAAACAAGTAGATTTAATAATCTATGGAAAATGTTCTTCTGTTTTTAGCTGCAATCGAAGTTGAGTCCTACAGCATGATCTTCTGTTCTATATCACAAGACAAAAACAATGCCTGCAACGTTAACCGTTTTTCTGCCGACACGATATTTTTTTCCCTCCGATTTCCTGTTCATGCGACTATTTTGGTGCCCAGTGGGTTTATGTGGGGATTCCCGTGTGAAAGTGATCAGTGTCTGAAGTTATCATGGTTTTGACAATGAAGTATTTCTAGCTGCGGCACGAGATATAGCCTGGCCACCTGACTACGCCACGCTCGGATTCCCCTTCCTCAGCCGTGCAAGTCTTTCTGACCCAGCACCCACCGTAAGGACACAACCCTCCTCGGCCCATGGGCCCACATCAAACGGAATTTTCCGTCGTACCATTTTTGATGGGTATAAAAATATGACACAAACTGACAAGTGCAACTTGAGGTAGACTATGGTCTAAAACAGGTTGTTGTGTATACCTTGCTGTGAAAGGGCAATCCCAAAAGTAACTAGTTTCCAGGCGAAAAACTTTGAAATTCATCTTTAAGTGCGTCATTAATATTCAATAAACCTACAGTGAGATATTTCTTCAAACTTTTGACGTCCCCAGTACTGTAACGCATTACTGGCATAGACTCGAGTCGAGTCCCTGCGAGTTCTAACGTTACATAGTTATTGTACGCAACGAAGTTTATAGGAGTAAGGAGGCCTTGTGATATAACCTCCTTGATCAGAGCATGTTTTTATACAGAAAAATGTACTTGGAAGTTACAGGATACTAAACTTAATTGTAGAAGAACGTTACTGTCGCGGCCCTTATACTTGAGGGTTGTTTGTGTAATCGAGACATCTTACACGTGTCTCAACCCTACATAATGATAACTGTGGTGACCGTCTTGGTTAATCTGCGGCCATCTTGGAACCAACAAAATACACTCTCATAAATTAAACGAACCGCAGCGGCCGTGAATATGGCGTTTTGTGATATTTTAGGGGGGTCTCTATACCATTGCTCCACGTGAAGACTTCTAGGAAGTGGTAAGGAAGAACCAAGGTCAAGGCGATACTGGTCGGCGGGGAGTTGGCAAGCACAACATGTGTCTTGAGTGACATATTCAGGGGCGGTATATGGCGGGGGCACTCCAGTACTGCCGGCGCTTCTTACACTAACCCTTCTGGAAACCGAACGGGGAATCACGTACTTCTCCCCAGACATGCAAAACATAGACAATAGAAAAAAAGAGGAACTTGAGTCGAAAGATGCCATTATCTTGTTAAGTAGGGAAACTCTTAAGACCTCATGCCAGGGTATTGTCACTTCTTACTCCTGACTGGGAGGAGCCCTCCCATCCAAAGCTTGACTGAATTCTTTTTTTTTTGTCTTGCCAGTTTTTTTCTCTCATTTTGAGCCCAGGTATTTCACTAGATTGTCCCTGAATCTTATGCATGACCGCCATCTTTGTCTCCTGCACTCTCCTATGTCAACTCAGGGGCTCTAGTAGTCCACCTGTTGTTCTGTAACCCGCCCAGTGGTGTTAACGTTTGGCTATATCAGTAATGTTGTCCGTGTCACCTATCGGGAGTCATGTGATGCCACGCATGATCCTCTCCGTTGATACCGGAAAATTCCCATTATATTGTATATGTACATTGCAGTGGCACCTGTAGACAGCATTGCTCTATCAATGCGTTATTTATTTCGAGTTATCAGATAGTTTTTCGTGGAAGGTTTTAAACAGGCATTGTACATTCCAGCTGTTACATGAAGCAGACCTGGGGTGGCCATCTTTTGACATTGTGTCTACTCCAGCCACACCTTTCAGATATATGAATGTTTTCGTTCTTCTTGATAGATATGTCGCCATTGGGCGTTTACGGCACTTGTGGCCATAAATAATGCCCCCTTCGACTCACTTGTGCCCTAGGTGCACTCGTTACTCACAGGGCACTATACTATAGAAAAAGGTATCTAAGTACACCCAGGTTTTTAGACTCGTGCACTGGCGCCGCGCCAGACGGTCATGTCCGCCATGTTCTATTTGCGATCAATTGAGGAGAACAGGTGAAACGTTGCGCAACACTCCCTCACCAAAAGGCTCGTTCCCAAACAACTTGTGTGAGCAAATAGCTCAGATATTCCACCAATTTGACAAACATGTTGGTCTTGTTGCATCATCCTAGTATTATGTCGCATGTTCATCAGCATCAACTTTGGCCGTGTGCCAGGAATACACAATGGGGCAGCCAGGTGCCAGGTACGGGACGGTCCGGCTATTGTTGGTGATGCACGACGTAAATATTTCATATGCTTCTATATCATGAAGGTGATCAATATAGAGATGCCCTATGGAAATTAGAAATGTAAGTGTTCCATTGCAGTTTAGTAAATTCACGAACACATGTACTTGTATGTAACGTATACTCCACCAAAAGTCTCTATGGGTTGAGAAATTAGTGGATTGCACCAAAATAGGGCCACTGTTCCGTTCACGGCTGCCCACTCTTTCTGACGTGCATTCCTATTAGCTATGGCCGGCAAAATCCTCTGGCAAAATAATCCTCAAATTTTGCCCAATTTCTAAAATTAAATCCGCAGACAGGTTTGGCGGAGACTACTTGTCACCAAGGAGGTTTAAAATTTGTCTCCAAATGAATTCGGTAATCAGGAACGTATACATGGAGGCATGTTTTTCACTTGTTTAGCAAATTAAATAACATGTATCATCTTCATCAATCACGGTTATGAGTTTGGTGACGACACAGAGTTGCCATGTAGCCTGACGCGCTCCTAGCGGCCGGTGTGACAGCGATCTCGCCCCCCCGTGATCTCGCCCCCCCCCCCGGGGGCGAAATCACTAGCGATCTCGCCCCCCCGGGGCGAAATCACTAGCGATCTCGCCCTCCCCGGCTAGTGATCTCGCCCCCCTACCTCGCCCCCCTTTAGCGATTTCGCCCCCCCCCCAAAAAACGGGTTTACATGACATTTTAGAAGTTGATTGGAATAAATCACAAAATGCAGTTTCAGAATGATATAAGTACACAAGTTTGATACATAACTCCATTCATAGTATCAAAATTAACGTAATTACATGGTAATAAGATAGTTGAACTAATTGTTTCAGACAAGGAGGGTTGGGTCCCTTGTATTCCCATTATTGCATATACCTGAGTCTTGACATAAGATGTATTTCATTGTATTCACCTGTCCTCAAGCAACCTACATATCTCCAATATAAGGTCTCTACCATGAAGTGACCACAAAAGAACTATGTAATGTCTTTTTTATGCAAATATTAGGCATTAATTAGAATAACGCACATTTTGGTATATGCACCTGGCCAAGGGATATCTTCACCTCCAAAATGACTGTTTTTTTCTAGTATTTAGGAACTGATGCATTTACCCGTGTTTCTTAAGACTAGTACTTTACCAGTGTTTGTGTATCATTTAGCAACAGCTATATCAACTTGCGCGTAGATAGTGTTTATAATGAGAAACTATTATTCACGTGTGTTTTTGGTAGTGCTTTGGAAATGTTTCCAGCACAAGAAAGAAAACACTGTGACAAATTGAAAACATATACCTGACGTATTCCGTACCATAGACGGTGTTTATACGTTCGCAGTAGCACTGTTTTTATGCCACCTCAGCTGCAAAAATTGTCTTTTTCACGTCGATGTCATGTTTGCACCGAACAATATAGTATCGACTTTCGAGGTATGACATCTTACGGTACGGTAATAAGATGCCATATAGGTACCAGGTAACACACCATATACGTTACTCCCCAAGTGCAGTATAGTACCAGGTAGCGCACCTGTAATATGTAGTAACCAGCTGCTCTTGGGGGGGGGGCGAAAACGCTAAAGGGGGGCGAAAACGCTAGTGATCTCGCCCCCCGGGGGGGCGAGATCGCAGGGGGGGCGAGATCGCTGTCACACCGGCCTACATTGTGTAAACACAGGCTAAGTTGCCACTAGAGCGTTTTACAGGCAATTTTGAGTATATGACAATGTTTATGTGCAAGTTCTTGTCCGAGAGCTCTCTTTGCAACCGGGAACATACAGAATATATAGTAAACATACTTAAAATACAAGACTTTGGTATAGGTAACAATGGTGACTATAACAAGTGACTATTCTAGCAATACTATGGACTACTGTGAGCTACGATCTAAGCATTTGGGGTTTGACTTCTTTTCTGGAAGCAGTGAAAGACAAAGTGTCCCACTATGTCTATAATGAGTGGGTGATGTTTTTGAACGTAAACGTAACAGGATTATAGTTTTATTTTCGTCAGTAAACGTTTGCAACTTTTTGTAAGTTTTGCAGGCCTCTTCGAATAGCTCTTTTCTTTCCTGGTCGTTAGAGAGGCAGAAATAAAATGTATTTCGCCTTCCACCTGTCCGTAGATACCTGTCGTCGCACTCAGAGAACATACCATAGGTGCCTAGCTATATAGGGACTAGTCATCCCTATGTACGTCAGAGAAGACAATTGACCTTTTCAAAAACAAGTAGATATGGGGGTATGTAATTGCAAAAGGCGTGACCTCTCCATCTGAAATGACGTACGCTCGTCAATTTCCGTAGCGGTGGATTTTTACAGGATGGGCTTGAGGGCCTCGTGGTTAACTACCCCTGGATATGTGTGACGCCCTAGCGTCATGCGAGTCGGGCAACAGAAAAGATGAAAAGTACATGGCATGATGAGAATATGGATTATTTCTTTGTCAATGCTGACAGCTGGTTAAAGTCTATGACGTCTTGTGTACAATAGAACGAAGACATGATACATTACATATAGTCATTGTGGTGATACTGTGTGTAATTGGAATTATTCACCTGAATAAAGTTTATATTTTTGAAGCACATCTTTTCTTTCTACCTATCCCTCACCACACACTCTAGCCGACAACGCCCACAAAATGACCTCTGGGCTCTTTTGTGGCAAACAAGGCACACAGGGAAAAGTTTCGAGGTCAAAGCCAGGTCACGTCCTGACCGAGGTAAAGTTTAGGTGGACAAGAGTAACCTTGTGTCTTACGTAACGCCTACCATATGTCTAGATGGGTATTCAGACCTATCCACTTCATTTTATGTCTTAGTCAATTTTGTCACAGAATAGTGATTCGGAAGTATGACTGTTAGTGACTTTCATAGAGCATCTTCATTCGCACGATTAATACATCAATCGATCCCTTGATCGATAGGCCTCACCACACCAAGATAACATCGAGTGGTCACAAAAAGGAGACACATCAGGTTGATACACTGACATTCTTTATAAAAATACAAAATGTAGTCCTTGCAGAATGGTGACCTCTGTAACTTCAGATAGCGGCATGTATCACTATCAGTCATCTCTCGTTCTGTCACGACTTTCTGTGTTGTTGCCAACAGAAACTAAAGTCACATCTGCCGGCTGTAGTGAAACTGTCTCTTATCACTTCCTGCAGAACCTTGCGGGACTCTGGGGGATTATTACGGCCACGGTGCAGTTGAACGAAACAAAACATGCCGGTTTTACAGTGTTTAGATTATCGTTTTAAAGTTTTGACCGTTTTACCCGCCAGGGCGCAAAGTCCATGTTTGACAGTAAACTTTAAGTACTTGTTGTAACGTTTCCATATCTCAGCGTAAAAGTTAAGGGATAATGTTATAAACATTCGTTCATCATATGAAAGTAAAGTTAGTATATTGCAGTGCAGGAGCATTGCAAAATGTACATGGCCCAGAATACTTAGTAATGAAATGTCATTAAGCCAGGTGTAGTCTTCCAGGCCGCCCTTCAATTTAAGCAAAGACATCTTAACGTTAAAAGCGGAATAGGCACTGCAGCATGCGGTTCGTAAGATGAGTTGAATTGACAGCTTGTTCATTTCAAGTTTGCATCAGTTTACACCCTAAGTTACTCATCCTTGCTCTATCACTACATATCAATTGATGAATCAACCATCTCGTTAGCTAAACTATTTTGCTGACTCAGCGAAGACATCCCGGCCCACGCGGTCCCGCTAGCTTTCTCAGAAGGTGGTAGAGAGACGTAAGTCCTGGCGCCGCCGACTTGACACAGAACATATGTGGCTACCGGCCGGCCAGGTCACGAGCTTCAACATGTCAGCGTTACACAACTCTCTAGACGGTACTTAAACTGGAACTGGAAACTTCCAAGACATTGAGCAGCTGAGGTTACTAACAAGAACTCAGAAGTTCACGTGACAGACCAGGAGCGGTAAACCTGGTTATGTCATTTGGATTGCGAGCTGGCGAAAGACGTGTCTCACGTGCGTGATCCATTGATTTGAAAAACTCCTTTCTTTGCTACTTTGTTAGTTCAATGAGACACTGGAAAGATTTTAGATAAGTCGAGGTCAAAATTTAATACACACTCAACTAACAAATTACCAATACGTAACACCTATACTGAAATGTCCTATTCAGCTGATCCAGAAAATTTCACCCTATCACTGCATGATTTGCGTTGTGGTGGCCCAAACAACAACGAAGCAATTAAAGTAGAAGACATAATCCGAACTAGCCACTACCAGGCTCCACGTGTTGCTAGAGAAATTGGCCAAATACACAGATACTTTCGGAGGAGTTATCCAGCACGGGGGTATGCGATCCCAGGAGAGTAAAGTTTATCTGGAGGCTACGCATATGAACAGTACTTAATTTCAGCACTTAATTTCAACATAGTCGAGTACTAATAATAGAACGACCGGTAGTATGAGTTGGATGACTGTGTGCTAATTTGAGACTTATTACGCCTGGCAGGTTTGGGCACGATTTGGCACGAAGTCGTGCTCGTGTGCTGTAGATAATCACCTGGCGCTGAGTCATTCTCACAAAATTAGGACTGTGGCGTCTTTATCGGGACTGTGACGTCTTTATCGGGCAGTCTCGTCCTGTCTCGGGACAACCTGGCTGAAGAAATCAATGCACAAGATCTAGTCACCTTTCGTTGTCATTTTCAGTACACTTTCAATGAGTGTAAGGATATGAGAGGGCATGTACTAGTAGTTGCCAGGGTGTCATCCACAGGTGCCATCCTAGCTAGTTCTCCATGGCTTCAACCATAGTTGTTTAGTGGGGAGAAGGATATAGCCGGCAATGTAATCCTAATTGGTTAACCAGGCCCCCACGTCTAAAGCTAGTCTGGGTGACACCCTAGTTTCTTTAACCCCCCCCCCCCCCCTTTCTTCATGTACGAGGATGGCACCAATGCAGATATTGTGAAATCAGTACAGAGATCGTCCGACGTCTGATTCGGTGACACATAATCTACTATGACATCCCATACAACGCCCCATGTTTCAGAAAAAAACAATTCGAGATTGATATCTTGCACTAATCGGGCGTTTTATGATGCTCTCTAAAACTTTCATGAATGTGACAAAAGCGCCGTGCTTCGTCGCCATTTAAAACTGCAGTAACATGTGGATATAGAATTTGACGATAAAAATTTCCGCCCTTTTCAACATAAAACCGTTTTCGCCATTTTCAACATACAATGAGTTAAAAATCAGGTACATGATTTCTGAGACACACACTTAGCTATCATTTAAGATTTAACAGCAAGCTTTATTGGCACGACAAAAAGTACAGTGACTTTTGTATGATCAAATATAAACTACAAAAAAAAGGTGAATACAGAATAAAATTTATACGCAAATGATGAAGTACTGGTACCAAACTGCTTTTAACATGGTTGAGACAAATACAACACGTGAAATGTTCTTGGAATTGCAGGCTTTTGCTTTACATCGGTCATATAAATAAATGAAAAGATTTCTTATTCTAGTTTTTTTTTACTCTTTTTTCTTCCTCAGGTCCACCCGATTTTCCATGACGGACAGTGCTATAAGAAGCTGTGCGGTGAAGTACGTGGCCATGTTGGAGACCCGGGGGTAGGGGAGGGGGGTGCGGAACTTGTCCACGGCCAGGATAAAGTCAGAAATGGCGAACAGAACGGCGCCTGCGCACGCCGACAGACGAGGTAACGTGGCGGCCTGACGTAACCGTGCGGCGGCTGACAGCGTCATGGAGGAGATCAGCACAACGTAGATTGCCACTACTGTCGTCTGCACGCCCTTCAACCCCGGGAGGAGGTACCCATAGGACACACAGGCTATCACCATGGTGACGTACGCCAGGGGGTCGATCGTCAGGTGTCTCAGACCGAACGAGAAGGAGTAGAGAAGATGGGTGACGGAGAACACAATGACACCTTCGGGAAGGGATATAATAGAGATGTTATTTACAGGTAGATTTTCAATGTAAAAAGATGTTGAAATATGTTTCATTTATTCTTACGATCTACCAATGGATATAGGTTACTCACTATTTTGTAAAAATTACACAACAGTATTGATAGTTTTCCTTAATTTTACAAGTGACTGGGGAAAAGTATAAGATGATAGTTTTCTTTAATATATAATCACGTATGACATATGCACAAAACTTGCACAATACAAACATGCACAAGCTATGTGATTGGGAGTATATGTAAAGGACATCTTGCATCCGTTATTAGTTTTATTTTTTCTTAATTCGCCTTACCATACAAGAACCATTCTGGTGAGTGGTGCCAGTACATGCAGTAGTCACCGAGAGCTGAGGTAAACAAGCCGACCGCTAGGAGGCGCGCGTAAGTGGATCCACACTTCTGCTCCACCTTCACAAGACCAAAAGAACCAGAGAAAGACAAAATATACAACGAAATGTTACCTATGTGTATTTGTATTTGAGTAGAAAACGTGCACTTTTAAGCTCTGTCGTAAACAAGAACTAAGATGATATCATGTAGAGACAGCAAGCAAAACTTCTTCGGCCAGATAGAATATATCTAAGACAGCGTAGAGTGGCTGTGCTCCATTACTTGAGAGTGATAGAAAATACATGTACCTTCCTAGACAAAAAAGATGATGAAAATCTAGCTAGCCAACTGGTATGCACGTTGTCACTACCACTACTTCACCATGCATGCGTCGTGGCCTCCATTGGGACTCAAAGACGAGTGGAGTCTTAACTTGTTGACAGTTAGTTACAGGTATCATATGTAACGTTACTACTTACATAATACTTTCTCCATCCCGTTCTTAGTGTCTAACGGGGAAACTCAATAGACCGTTTTCAACATTTACCCAAACCAGCTTTAGTCACGCCTGGAGACCACTCAGACGCGCCACTGTATTCCCTCAGGATAGCAATCTTTCTAGCAGCTCTGAACGACATGCCATGTTTGGTACAATCAAAGGCGCGTGCAACACGCCGTCTGTCCAGACCACAGCTTTTAAGTTTACAATGAGGACCACAGTGCCAGGAGTATGCACTAAATTATGTATGGCTACAGATTGTTGTGCTGGACGGTGCTGCTGGAAGCTAGGAGCCCGTGTGCGTTTCAGACAGAGCATTATTGTGTGTCACAGTGTGTGGAGAACAGGCAGCGTTGTGCAATGTACATCTACTATTAAAGTACTCTACTCTAAACGTTACGTTGTGCTGTTCATCCGTACTCAGTGTTGTACAGAAACGCACAGACGCAAAAGTCATATTATAGAGAATCTAGATCTAAATCTATCTGCAATGTAACCTTATTATCACCTGACCGATCCTGACGAAAAACTCACCTGTACAAAGACGCCCAGAGCAGCGACCGGAAGACATTTTACGAAGCCTTTGACCGAATCTAGAGGCAACTCAGGAACGCCAAACAATAAGTACACGACTAGTGCAGCAACGAACAGTAAAAGGGTCTTCATTCTGTACCAGACACGGCTATGTTGTTCTGATCTGTGTTGAATGTACACACAGGTGAACAGGGCAGGTCTAAGCAGCTAGCAGCCCACTTCTAATCTTAGGAACCTCTGACCTCACCTGTTTATAGAGGGTTAAAGGTTGAAGGAACGAACCATTATTTCACGGGAAGTGACCCCTGTACTACCAGACAGGACCAAATGAAGTCATGGAATCCTTGTTTGAACCCCATGATGAAGTGGAGTGAAATGGAACAAATACGCATGCTGTCAATATGACACCGATTTATCTCGCACATCAGTCAACCTACTGAAAACCTTCGAATGGCTCATCTTCTGTTGCAACGAGAAAAATGTTGTGCTATATATATAGATACTCCAGTATATCGTCTGTACTTAAGTCGGATTCATTCTACCACAACACATACCACAAAAACCTCTGGAGACACATGCATATACACATAGCCATATTTTGATATGTCTATGTTTAATTAACGTTAACGTTGTATGCATATATACTGCTTTTACCACGGACCAGTTAGTGGCTGCAATATAGAGGATTAATGATTACATGTCGACTAGTGGAGAATATTACTGAATGCTGAACGATCTAAAGACACGTTACAGGGAGTGTCAGGCATATAAATTTATATGAACAACGCTGAAACGTGGACTTGACCAAAATTGAATTAAAGCCCAAGAGCAATGCGTGGGCAATGCAACCGTGGAATACTTGTTATTTGCCCTCGTTGTTCAAACTTCGTGCCTTCAGGGTACTTGTTTGTTCTACACTCTCTGTGTGCCTGTACTAAAGTCCAAAAACACAAACCCTCGTTGCCACAGAGATGATGATTACACCAGTAGGTGTGTCGAGGTTTGAGCTAGGTCACGCGTACGGGTCTTGAACAAAAGGACTGACGAAAGCGAAAGCAAATCCGCCCAAATGGTATCTGTTCGCCTCAAGCATTTCTTGCAAACGCTACCCGTGTGAGCGCGTGTACATCAGCAAGCCCAAGGTTTATCGAAAACGCCGACAAGTTTCCCGCACAGAAATCGACCAACACACCGGTAGGTATTTTTTTTTCACAATTACAGACTAGAAGACGACTGAGGAGTGGCATGACTAGTAGATCAGACTGGCTGTTGAGTCCCCGGCATACCTGTATTCGTACCTGTTCAAAACTAACATGGCGTGATCGCCATATTATTTCCATGACTGCACGCGGCAGACCATTGTTAGCCCTTGGTTAGCCTAAGATGTTCTACATTTTCCCAACAGGACAGAAGTCAGCATGGCACAGTTGATGGCAACATTGAGAGGCCAGGTTTGGCAGACGACAACACGGGTTCAGGTGTCGGGTCATTGTAGACGTCTGAAATATGTAACGAACCGCTCCATGTTCACCGAAGAGAACAGCCAAGTACAACGTTCGCTCGTCAGGCGGGCTGCTGGACATTACAACCCAGGGCGATCGTTTTGCACAGAGGCGGCCCCATCTACTGGTGCCCGACAGGTAGAGCTCTAGTTATGATATATTCTGTTTTTGTTGCAACTGAATACCAGTCCTGTAATGCTTGACGCTAAATAGCTATTAACATGACAGAATGCAACATAATTTACGACATATCAATGAGAAAACAAAGTTAATACCTGTCGTGTATAAGAGACTAGCTGTCGGTAACTAATATGTTATAGGTTTCCCATGACATGCAATGACTATATAGGCTCATAAACTCGTCGTTCTTGCAATGACTACTATCTACTTGAGCTAACGCAGTATTTTTTCAATGGAGAGTTATTTGATTACCTAGGCAGTGTGTATTACAGAAACCAAATGTCAACGAAAAAAAATTTGAAAGCATAAAACGAAATGTGCTCTGTGCCCAGTATGTGTACTTTTTAGTCTTCGATACAAGTTCTCTAAATATTTTTGTCACAGGCACGGAGCCGGTGGTGGGACCGGCTGACAGTGGTGGGCCCTTTGTCTGTCGCACTTTTGGGATTGTGGATAGACTGGAGAGTGAGGCAGGTGGAGAACAGGAAGGAGGAGACCAGAAAGAAGACGGAGACCAGACGGAACCAATTGGCACACGTGAATAATCAGCTGGCTAATCTGTACGGCCCCCTACATGGTAACAGACTGGCCACGGACATGGCGTACAAAAAAGTCCTTTCCAAAAACAGACATACGAAAATGGACTATAACGACCCAGAAAAGGAAGGGCTTCAGACATACTTGGAGGATGCCAAGATAGAATGGCAGAAAAAAGGCTGGCTTGAAAGATGGTGGAATGATCCTAGCGCTCCTAATCGAGGACGAAGCATGTTGACAAGGTGGCGCCGGTACCTGCTGTACGTCATCCACCCGCTGGACCTGCAAGCAGAAGAAATCATTCGCACCAACATGCATCTCGTTGACAACAGCGACGAGAAGAACGCAGAGCTCTTCCAGAAGTTTTTGTTCCATGTGAATTACCAGAAATTCATCGTGGCCAACTGGGAGGATAGGGGGTTCGTAGTTGCTGTCTTGAAGAACTACAGAGACGGAGACTTTGATCTGTGGAGCAATTCAGGCATCTTGGAAGAGGACACAGCTTTCCTCCAAGAAATTCTCCCCAAACTGCAAACTCACGTGGAACAAACTTACACCAAACTCGTGAAACGGCAACAGCAGCTGATGGAAGGGTTGAAAATGGAAGATTACGAAAACAAAAACTCGGTGTAGAAAGCACCAAATTAAAGGCTTTCTGACCAACTTCACATGGCAGGGGAGGAAGAAACGCAATCGCAGGGGATACTGAAATACAGAAACTGTACTGATTAAACGGCAAAATCAACTGGGAAGAAGGGTAGAAACGACGAAATGGTTGCATTCCAGAAATGCAACTTAAGAAAACTTTCCGCCAATCATTATTTTCTTCCCTGTAAAGCAATTAGGTCTAGCTGGTGCATAATATTAAACCTGAGAAGATTTCAACATTGATGACAACCTTGGTGTACTGAAAAGCACGGGTGATCTTGATTCTAAGTTCGATTTAGCCTGTAATTCTACAGGTATACCGATAAGTTAGTGTGTCGGCGCTTTAGAAAAGCTGAGACGTTTGTGCTTGGTCGTTTTTTGCGGTCTAATTTTCAGCGCGCGAAGTTAAAGTAAACACTGTGACGTAAAATGAACTCTGCCCGCCTACCCCCTTTTTACCACGAACTTAAATCCACCGCGGCCGCTTTGACTGCATTTTCTTATTGTGAAATGAAATTTCCACAAGCTTTTTGCCATTTCCCCCTTTACTGTACTTTGTGTCTGACATAAGGTGATTATGATGGTGAATTGTTTCAAATAAAAAGCACCCATGTTCATGTCATTGTCTTGGATGATTTGTTTCAAATCTATTATTAATACAGTAAACTAAAAGACAGAGAGTGACATGGTGTGGCCAATTTTGCAGATGACTTTAATTGGTAAGTTATCACTGGTTTATCAATCGCCTCTTCTCCTACTTCTTGCCTTCAGTGTGCCATATCTTCTAGTACTTCTACACACACTTACACATACTTTAGTGTTGTACTGTGCTGTCCGAAGCATGTTGCCAGGAACAGGGCCGGGAGTGATTTTATCAGGCGGTGTTAGGTTTCAGCTTTGCACACGGTCATGCTAGAATCTTGAACAAAAGGACATACAGAACGGAGAGGTGAGGTCATGAGCCCATGTAAGGTGTAGATCACCGTGCACCAAGCCTAAGTATCGGAAGCGGGAGCCAAGTTCCTTCCAAGCAATAACTTAATAGGCTGTCAAACTCGGTAGGTACTTTTACTGTACGCGGTACCGACAGTTACAAGCTAGTCGTCGCCTGATTAGACGTATGTCAGCAGGATGTTAAGTCCTCGGCACACCTGTAGTTGGACCTGTAACGTTACCTGTTTTCAAATTCAATATAGCAGGGTCGCCATTTTGGTCGGATCTAGCCAGGTACACGACTATGACGTAGACGACTGTCGTTCACGTAAGATATTCTATTTTGTGCAACAGAATAAGCATGGCACAGTTGATGGCATTGTTGAGGACGCAGTTTAGGCAGAGGGCTACAAGAGGATTGGCGGTGTTGGCACCCAGATCTGCGACCACCCGCTCCATACTCACAACAGACAGCAACTTCCTACAGTGTTCGCCAACGGTCGTCCGACATTACCTCCAGGGACACTTTCGGCAGTTTTGCAACAAGCCGCCAACTGACAGCAAACAGGTACAGTACCAACCACGTAAGCCTTTGGTCTGTGCTGCATCATCTCGAGCCTTGAAAATGAAAGAAAATACAGTGTATATGGTAACATCGAATCTGCTAATAGTAATGTGTCACTAATGACATTAGTAATGTGCAGCTGCAATATCTAGAAAGTTGTTGTAGCGACACTGTTGTCCACTTGCCAAATCTGGTTAGATTTTAAGGTTCTCCACGAAGAAGAAAAATGAAGCGTATCATCTGGATGCAATGGCATGAAGGTTTATTATCTCCTATTCTTTAGTAAATGCAACCAATCATAGATAATCATGAAGCAAACATGAAGTCGGCTTAGGAGCTCGAGTTCTAAAATGATTACTTGTGACCTATCCAGTCAGTAAGTTTTGCATATTTTAGATATTATCCCAAACGTTGTTTCTTGTTTATTAAGTGGGCGTGTAAACAAATGAAGGTAAGGCATGGTCAAACATCGAGACAAGTCCGTTATAGGTAGATTATCATAAGACCTGGTCAATTGACACTACAATACAAATGCATCATTAAAAGGTGTCTAATTCGATGAAATCAGAAATATATATATATATAGAGAGAGAGAACACTAGCAATACAAACTGTAATATCATGGGGCTCTTACAGTACTTATTAATTGTATGTTTGCCTTTTGCCTGTGTGAATATTGTCAAATATTCCATGGAGAATGTTCCAAGAATATCCATTTACCTTCGCTGCAGACGCCGAGATGGTGGAAGACCCCCGCGATGTCTGGCCTATTTGGCGGTGGTACGTTTCTTGCACTGCTGACTGCCGTGGGCATGTACTTTGAGAACCAGCGGAACAAGCTGGCACATGTGAATGACCAGCTGGCCAAGTTGTATGGTCCTCTCTACGGAAACAGGCAAGCAACGCGCAGGATCTACAAGAAAGTTCTTTCTGAAGATTTCTACAAGGAGGGAAGAAAGGACTATACATTACAAGAGTATCTTGAGGAGGCCAGGAGGAGGTGGGTAGATTCTGACGAAAAGACTCGTGTTCAAGGAAGGAGGATGCTAACAAGATGGCGCAGGTTCTTATTAACCATCATTCACCCCCTGGACGAAGAGGCAGAAAAAATCATTCGGGCAAACGCGCATCTCATCGAAGATAACGAAACCAACGCCGATGTTTTCAGCAAGTTCGTTGTCCACGTCAATTACGAGAAATTCATCGTTGCCAAATGGATGGAGAGATTTTGTAGTTGGTTTCCAAGAAAAGTACAGGGAGAAAGACTTTGACATCTGGAACAATACAGGGACAATGGACGTTGATCCCGACTCTAACAACATCGCGGAGGAAACGTTGTTGGAGCTGGAAAAACACGTGAATGAAACTTACAAGGAACTCGTGAAACGGCAGAAGAAGTTGATGGGAGGTTTAAAAATGGAAGGCAAAAAGTCAGTGTAGAACTTTTGAACCAGGGCAAATCGGTACAAGAAAATGTGGGAGCACGACGAAGGAAGACGTATAGTCGGACAAGACCTAGGTCACTGTAGTCTGGAGAAGAGGTGGAAGGGACCAAGAGCTCTGTAAACCCAAGGGATGAAGAAGTGCAGTGGGACTGTAACGTTAATGTTGAAAGCTCGCCATCAAAATTTCTATAAAAAAGCGCCAATCATTCAACATTTCATTTTCACTATCACATTTAGCGCACGATGTTTACCATGGAAAGATTTAAAAATCGATGAGAACGTCGGCCTACCTAAAAGCATAGCAGGTGTTAGCAGATTGTGTCCAATTTGTCATGCTAAAGGAACATAGATAAGTCAGTATGTTCGGGGCATTTTGCTGGGAAGTGGCCAATGTTGGACTTTGCAAGCGCTCACATTATGCCCACCAATACATATTGTGTATTTTTAGACAAGAAAGATTTAAGATGAGGTCCAATGCTGAGAATCTCATAATACAACCATGCACGTCACTAATGGATTTTCTAATAAAGTCTCAAAGTCTCGAAATACTCTTTGAGAAAGGGGAGTTTATTCAGAATTAACATTAGTGCTCTAGTTTTTGTTATTTTTCAAATATATCTTGTATTACACGTGTCATTTAACAATGAGAATAATAGAAAACAAAAGCTGCAGCAAAAAAAGTATAACTATTTTCACAATACGTCCAAAGGAAATATTCTAAAAACAAAACCTTAAGAAGACCCAGAATGCTCATAAAACCAACATTTAAGAAACCATTTTCACACCTATGTGCTCACAATCATACCCTAGACAGTAGACACACTCTGTATTGTGATTATCTTCATTTCAGTAAATACAAGTTGGTATAAATACATACTGTTATGTCTCAGATGTACTTGGAGAATGTGTAAATGAAAGCAGTCTACATTGCTTGGTGAGAAGACACACTATACACAGTGGAAGAACAAATTTCAATTTATAACTAGATCATTCATCAGAAAATTCATCAGAAAATACAAACAATTGCCACCAAAAAACAAAAAAAGACAACTTTTAACCCCAATGAAGAATAAAAAAGAGGCTACCTAAGACATACAGGCACTATTCTAACCCTACATTACATCTCTGTTCTGTATACAATAGTATGTTATTTCCAAATATACACATCTTTTTCTGATCTTCGTTCATGTTTTTAGAACCTGGCACTTTCAGCATGTACCTTAACTTACAGTTTTGTTATGTATCAATGTTTTTATATTCAGCACATATACATTTGGAAAAAGTATTTGAACAACTTGCTCACTAGTTATTCAGTACATCCACATAATACAATGTGATAATACCAGTAGTATGGAGGAAAGGCTGGTAAATAGTATCAGATAAAAAGCAAACAAACTACCTGATTTGAATATCCAATGAGTTACACTGTCTTCAAGAAGAAGTAAGGGATATTGTTTCAAGTCCCAAGGTTCTAGACTGTCAGTATCCCTTGGTTGCAAGATACAGTTAGAATTGTAATTAGAAAACTGATGTCGCCTTAGAAATAATGTGCAGAAGTTTGGGCATCACCTGACCCAATATTTCACTCCATCAAATATACTGTACATGTACTGACAATATCTTAATGTTATTTTGCCATGGTGACTCATGAGAGCTAGATATACAGTGTTGGAGTGTCCTTGAACCCTTGCTGCCATGGTGAATGGTTTCCATAGTAACTGTATCACTTGGCACCTTTCAGAGCTTCCACCAACCTGCAAAGAGCAACACATAATCATGAGGACCCCTAGCAGCCAGTATAGAAATTGCAGCAGAAACGTATAAAAACGTATAAACGTATATAAATGTATTCTAACTTCTGTGAATGAATGTCAGACAAAGGGGACTTATATCATAGTGCTGCAGAGAAAATGAACTTTTTACACAATTTTCTAATGATTTCGAGTGCATGTTAATCAGTTTCAGGTACTTCTTTAACTGAAAATGAAACTTTTCAGTATGTGTACTAAACCAACCCCAACCCTGTAGTAGTCTACCCTATTGTTGAAGGTTGAAGAAATGCCCTCACCATTCCATAGCCTCCTCCAGACCTTCCCCCTTGATAGCTGATGTCTTGAAGATCTGCCATTTTCTGTCCTTAATGGCTGCCAGGCCCAACTGGTTAGCAACCTCTGTTGGAGTCAAGGCCCCCTCCATGTCCTGTTTGTTGGCAAAGACCAGTAGGATGGCCTTCTTTAGCTCCTCCTCCTGCAAAAATGATATAGACAGGCTTTACAACACCAGCATACACACTTACATATATAACATACACACTCACATACAGGGAATATAAACTTGATAAGTATCACTATGGGTTACTCAGTAAACTCAGGGGATAGGGGTACAGATTAAGAGTAACTTTCCCATGTCTTTTTGCATGGTGTGAAGACTAGCTGACTGCTGTCTACCCCTGCTTCAGGGATCCCAGCAGCAGTATAATCAAACAACGGCTAGTGAGTGAGTGAGTAAGTGTTACTGAATGATACTGTTTGTTTGTAGCCAATGAAATTTGGTTCCAAAGGGCACAATGTCCCTAAGCAGAGAGAAAAAGGTACCTACAAATCATAGACTGAGGCAATCAACACCTATTGAGAGGACGAAAGTAACAAGATGCACAAATACCACACTCACCTCCAACATCGCTACCAGCTCAGACTTGGAGATCCCCATCCTGTCCTTATCACAGGAGTCCACCACATAGATGATGGCATCAGTGTTGGAGTAGTAACATCGCCAGTATGGTCTGGGAGGTACAACAAAAAACAATACAGGAATGTAACAGTTTGTCCTGTGGTGACAAATAACCTTCAATGATATCATCACTTGTGAACAGGGACTTGAACATGGACAGAACAGATCATGTACAAGTACTACAGCTCAGGGAGAATGGTCAAAACATATTGCCATGATTAACCTATGAGATAAGATATATGATACATTACCTGATACTTGTCTGTCCTCCAAGGTCCCAGACTTGGAATTTTAGGTTCTTGTATGTAACTGTTTCTACATTGAAGCCAATTGCTGTAACAAAAAAGGAGAGACTTTTTGTCATTCAGTGAAATGTTATGCAATAAATGACATTGCAAATTAGGTCTTAATACATGTATTGTACTTATCATTGTACAGTAAATTTTGTACCATAGCATGGACTTTACCACTGGTGCCATATACCAAATCACCACCAAAACTATCATCTCTGATCATGCTACATACATGTACAATTTGTTTGACATTTTCAACTTACATAGCAATATGAAAGAAAGGCCTAAATGATAGGAGTGTTTGTAAATCAGCCTTACTTGGAATGGTAGTAACAACCTCCCCAACTTGTAATCTGTACAAGATGGTGGTTTTGCCAGCGCCGTCTAGTCCAAGGATCAGGATACGCATCTCACGCTGTCCGAACAGGCTGGAGAACAGACTGGAGAACCACCCGCCTGTGGGGATAGATATATTTTAATAATGTTTATTTGCAAAATGATGCCTGAGGGCTAATTGCACATACAGTCCCAAAATCGTGACCTTTCTTATAAATCAATGAAGGTTAGACATCCAGGTAATGAAATACACCAAAAAACAGTTACTCAAGCAACTAGATATGATTTCCAGTGGGGATAGCTGAAATAATCTTTGCTTGGAGAGTAATTATAACTAACATACTTATATAGGACTGCCCTATATGATAATTATCATTATTATTATCATATAGCAACTACTGCAACAGGGATATGCCACAGTTTCATCTAGTAGCGTATACCAAATCATAAACACAATAAAGGTCAAGTAAGACCTCAAAGTATGGTCTTTCCATGACACGCCCTCCTATTACATAACATTACTTTTTTTTTTCATTCTTTATTTCGATTGAGTTGCACTGTAAGTTTACAACACATTTTGTATCATTAAGTCACACTCACAGATATGGAGAACAATATGAATTGCTATTGACTTCTGCTAGGCTGGGGAAAATTATCTGCAGAACACTGCTAGGACTCACTTCAAGCGACAACAAAACAAATTGTGCAAATAAATTTGAATCATGTAAGGTTATTAAAAAACACAGCAGTGTCTTATTTGGCTCATATATGATTGAGGATTTTTATCGCGTATAACCCATAATAAACATTAGTTTTGTGATCGTAGAATGTAGTGTTTGGAGAAAATCTATTTTATATAGTAAACCGAAAAGCAAGCACAGCGCCCCCCTCCCAACATGTTCTCATCAGAGAACAAGGACCCAAATTGGCCCTTTTACGGGCTTAAACGACGAGAATTTAACAATTAGTTTATCAGTAACTTATAGTTTATACACGGGTGAGAATGAATACCACAAAAGAACCAACATAAGTTGTAAAACGTACCCATTTTGTTCAGTTTTGTCTGCGGCTTGTAAGAAAACCAACGTGTCAGGTCTGACGCTGTCTGCTGGTGACGTCACCCAAAATAGTAAGCACTGCATTCGAAAAAAAATACGAACGCCGTACATTATTGATTTCATTAATGAAAAATAAGAATATATTACAATAAGTAAAAATACTCTTGGTCCTAAAGCTTTCTTATTAGAGATAACTCAGAACATTTGCAAAATTCACTCACTACGGTGACTACCTCCGCCGAATCCGCTGCTATGTTCACAGCGCTTCGTCTAAACATAGGGATAACGATTCTGGCAAACAAGCAGTTTAACTAACTTTCAGCAAACAAAATAAGTCTTAGGTGCGGAGAAAACAAACATGTATAGCGCTATTGCTATCCAAGAAATCATGAGATTAGTTTCTATGATCGATGAACGAAATACTTGTGAAAATCATTCTACAACGGAATTCTATTGAATTATTTATACAAAGTCTAGTGAAAGCGCAGATGCTAACCAGCGCCCAAGCATACCGGCGTTCGGAAAGTTCACACTCACACAGTGCCAACATGTCGTCCGGGCCAGCACAGCTTTTCGTGGGTCGTCTGTCTAAAGACTGCCGAGTCAGGGACCTGGAAGACATCTTTGAGGCTTACGGGCGTCTTCTTAGATGCGACATCAAGTATGGTACGTACTCGCCGTGTTGTGAAGTGGGGTCTTTTGTTGTGTAGATTTGGCCGATGCCGTTCGGTGCGAAAGTGGGGGGCGTGAACCTCTTTCGGAACCGAACCGTTCGAGCCACGGTTTGCTCATCATGAAGTTCAACAGGTGGGGAGAATTCTCAGTTTTATGGCTCTCCCAAAGCGAACTTCTGATTGAAAGTTACGCGTTTTATAACTTCTGTGCCTCTTCACATGGCCGCCGTGTCCTCCGGGTACCGTAAAATCCGTAAACATAACAGAAACATGCAAACATATTGGGGGTCCAGATCTTATCATCATGATCGTCTACAGCACTGAGTTTAGAAATTAGAGACCAGGGTAGTTTGGGTCCAATTATACGTTGCATCTGATTGCTTGCACCTGGTGTTCACCCAGAAAATAATTGTAGTGATTTTTTTTTTTTTTTTTTTTTGCAGTGTAATATTTTGTTGTACTGGCGGCATGATGCATAATACGAGTATATAAACCACGTGCACTCTGCACTAAATCCCTTTCACTTGTCACGAGTACCCTACGGGACCCTTTTGCCATGGTCAAAAGAAGATTTTCTCGTTTGGTTCCTCCTTATATAATCACAGAATTTCAAGGCCTGTTTAATAGTGATCCGGTTAATTTAACATTAAGACAACCTACGTTTTCCCTTTCATGTTGTTTTTGCTTGCATTATAGTCAAGTCAAGTTTATTGCGCAACGATTGTAACGCTAGTACAGTCTGGTATATTTTGAAGTAGCACGGTAACAAACACTCCTGGCTGAGGATATTTAGTCTCTCTTGGTTTACATGTTGATTTATTTTTGGGTCAGGAAGTATGGTAGGATTCTGTTGTAGGAGTGAAAGCATGGTGTGCAAACATTCCCCAATGACAGGGGAGGGATCATTGATATAGAGGGGGTGGATTGTGTGGGGATCAACCAGTATATGTACATAATGTGATAAAGTCCTTTTAATCTGCCCATCCAGATATGTGTTCATGCTATCATTTTGGTATCGTGTGGGGGTTATTGTCAAGTTTTCATAAAATGTCTTACTTGTAGATGTCAGTGAAATAGGCTAGGTGGCAACAAGTGCTTTCATATGAATGAATTGGTGTTTTATTATGGAATGTTAGAATTCTGTTGATTAATTATGAGATGAGCAAGGACAGAAAGCTGTGTGTCTGTGATGAAATTCCTTTATTTTATTTTACAGTCTGGGGTAATTTCTCTGTACAATGTTTTATTCAGAGTAACCCTAGAGACAGGTATGAATAAAATGTAATTGGCCTGTTTGCAATAAGTTCAATGGATCTTGTCTAGACAAGTGATTAAATTTAAAGGTTTCCAAATGTAAGCTATTACCTCTTCCACAGTAAATGTGTCCATCCTACTAGTCTTTGGACTTCTGTGCCCATTGAAGGGGTTCATTACTAGTAGTGATGTGCAATTCTAGCTAAAAAATCTTTTACCCAGTTTTGGCATTTGCAATTTGAAGATCTTTGAACCACAACTCACTCTCTAAAATCTTTTACCCAGTTTTGGCATTTGCAATTTGAAGATCTTTGAACCACAACTCTTCCTTTCAAAACATGTCTATACCAGGTGCTGGCAGTAAGGCCATTAGATTGTATGATGGTGTCCTTTTGATTACCACACTTGAACATGATGTTTAAGTACATTTCATTTATTAATTTCCAGACAAACAAATAAACAAACAAACAGTCACAGCAAAGTGATCAGCATGGCTTGTTGACAAATTAAAACTAAAAGCAAAGAAAAATATTGTCTCTTCTTAACTCCCATTGTTTCTGCATGTTTGAGGATCAGAGTGAAAGTGAAAGTGAAGTTCAAACATGCCATTTTCCCCAATAGCCTTACACAGCAGAATATTAGGACTACTTTGGTCATGCCTGGTATGTTGATGAGGTTGAAATTACTGTGAATTAATTTCTTCAGTCAAATTTTCATTTGGAGAAACAAAATATGAGTGTCAGTGTTACATTTTGTCAAAATTTCACAAATACAATAAGAATTGCAATCTGTAGCTACATGTTTCAAAACAGTGGTTGGCAAGCTCCCACATGTCCTGCAGCTGGTTTTATTCTGATCTGTAAATAAGTCACTTCATGGGTTGAAAATATTTGTCCAGTGCACAACTCATGTCAATAGGTGACATGACGTCCTGAGCAGAATATACTATTCTCAAAATACTGTGGCCTTGTGACTTGTGAGGTTGCCTAAAGTCATGGTCACATATCAAAGTCAGATTCCCTCCATGACCCCATGGCTTCTGCCAAAGCTGAAACGTGAAGCAGCTGGTTTGCGCCAGGGGTGGCCCGCTGTTTCTGGTAGGTTGTAAGATCGGGGTTGGCAGAGATGAAGTGATCTGCCTCTACTGCTGATCCCCATCAAGGACATTCTTTTCTTGTAAGGCTGTTGATGTGTGCAACTTTTCACACTTGTATTCTTGTCTTTTAATCAGTGCTTCTAGATAGACTGAAGACTTTTCAGATAAGAAATTCACTTTTTTGAGTGCTCTAGTAAAATGTCAAATTTAACATCATATCATTGAAGTTGACAACTTCTTGCAGATCATTGAAATAGGCTTTCAAAGTCGCAGGCATCTTTCTGGTATCTGACAACTGATTTTGTGTTAGTTACCAGGCCTGATATGCACATTTGTTTGTGATAAGTCCCCGCTGTCTGGGCCAGGCCAACCAGTGTCACTGGACCATGGTGCTTATTCATTGGGAACTCCAATTCTGCCCTTAATGTCTTCAGCAGTTACCAATTTACACTGTACTTTTTGAAATAGTCCTAATTGATAAAACCTTCACAATCCTAATTGACAAAGTCCTCACCATCCTATAGTAGGATTTTTCGATAAAATTAGAATCCAGTCTTTCCTCATTGGTCCCTAAGACATTTACCAACCTCATTCATCAAACAGTACCTCTCCCTGTCATTTACTTCACTGAAATAGCTCTAGGGCTAGGGCTAAACTCCTGTTTTATCTGCTTGGATTTGGTTGAGTGACCAGAACAAATAGGAGGAGTTGGAGGACTGTTAATTGATGATGTTGGAGGACTGTTAATTAATTGACTTAGTGATTTACCTGATGGTGATTTATCATCATTATTGTGTAGTTTGTAACAGACAAAAAGTCCACAGCATATCAAGACCACATGTACATGTACACTTGTATATATCCATTGGTTCAGTGCATATTGTAGTGTAGTGCTGTTAGCTGTACTGTATACATTTTTTGTACATTGGGCTTAATCTGTTTGGATTTGTATTATCACTGTCTCTAATAGTTTTTAAAGGTCTGACAAAGGTTAAATGTGGTTTTCCAAACTTGTAATCCCTCATGTCAGATTAGCACCCTTCTGTTTACAGCCAAGTCTGGCACCCCAGGCATTAGGGAAACACAGGATCAGGTTCCATGTATTTGGACACCACATTCCAGGGATGCACCTGCTGCATGGGTGTCAGGATCCTCAGGCATCTTGCAGGATCAGCAAGGATGGCTGATGAGGGCTTTAAGGACAACCTCCCATCCAAAATAGAACCTTACAAGTGTGATATGCCATGTATGCACATGCTGGTAGTGTTTGCCAGAAACACTTCAGTGGGAATTCCATGTTTATTTACTATATACTGGTTTAATTTTGGGTGGTATATCAACTACATACATTGCATCTATGTGTACATTTCATCATTGTAATTGAACAGGACCAATGTCAATTTGTCAACTGTTTAATGACCTGGGCTCTGTTGTAACAGGTCTGAGCAGTACAACATAGTTGTTGCCAGCTCTGGGAGCTCGGTAACAAAATTGTTAACATGTTACCAAGTCTGTGTGTTTGCCTTGGCATTCAGTCAAGGGACCATATGCCCCCTAATGTACACATATTGATGGATTAATGTAATACAGATCGTGAAGATGTCTGAAAGTTAAGGACTGTACATGAATGTCTAATCCCTCAGGATTTTGAACCCACAGGTATACAAAATGTATATACCTACTGTATTTTACTGTAGAAAAAAAGACATGCAAATTGATGATATATTGATATACTATAGTAGTAAGCACATTTACCTCTTTACGACACTTGATGATAACGGTTGTCTTTTTTCCTTTCTTGCATCCTGCAGGTATATCAATGGGTAAGTGTAATCATTATATGGTTTTGTCATCTAATTGTAATTTTTTTACATTTTTTGGTACAATTATCATTTCAATATACCATGATATGGGATATTGATAAACTGTTGTTCTCTTGTTACAGCTTATGCTTTTATCGACTATGAAGATAGGAGGGATGCAGAGGTAAGAAAAAACATTCCCTCTTCCAAGACAATTACAAAGATATTTTCCCCGTGAAGATTTCAATGTTAAATGCTACGATTGCTACTTTCAACAACTCAATATATATCAAACATGAAAATTTGTTGAAAGTTATTTTAAAATTCTGACAAAAACTGTTCATGTAGAGTTTCTGCATATTACAGATTTGAAAACATAGACCATTTTATTTGGTTTTATGAATTTTTCACATCAAAGCTCTGAAGGATTTTAGCATCTATAATTTTTGGTAAACACTTACTATTCAGCAGAAAGATCTTTCTCGTTATTATGGCAAGTGTTTCTCATGTAATAAGATATATTTGATATTCTTAGTTATGTTGAAAATTGCCATTTATTACATCAAAATAAAAAGCTTTTTCTCTGACCAAAAAGACCTTTCATCATCAGCTCAAAAAGCTGTAATTTGTCTGGAGTTGTAGAATATTTTCAGGCTGTGTGTGGGTGGTATTGTTTGAATGTATAAGCTCATGCATGTTCTAAGGCAATGATCATACATGTTATATTTGTATGGTGGTGGCTAGTTATATATTTGTACCTTCCTGATAACTATGATGGCATTGTGAAGCAGTTTTGCTGGTGGATCAGATTATTATTTAACATTATTTTTTGTAGAATAGAGATGATGTTTCTGTATTAGATATAGAATAGACAGTAAGTCTGCCACACAAAGCCTTGAGGCCTGCTTTTTGTTTATAGCTGTGTTGCTGGGTGAATACCAAGCAAGAGTGGGGGTGCTAACCAATTATTCTCAACAGAATCAGTGCCGTCTTCCTTTGCAATCTATAGCATAGCCTACCCACCCTACCTGCCATTGAATGGTTGGGCCCGAGCAACCGTGCCGACCGGCCGCTACCCGATTCCGCCCGTCGCACTCTGCTCGCCTACCTACCCATGATTCCTTGGTGCCCACAACAGTATGTGCACGATGCTGTCGTGATCATGTGATGGGATTTATATGTACACATCATGATCATGTGACCTGTGGACAGGGACCCAAACTGTGACCTTACTACTGCATCAGTATCGTAGCCCTTAAGTACCAGAGACCAAAGTCCTGCTTTATCTGATCACTTACGAAAAGGCTATTCTTATAGCCTTCAATCTTGTCAGAATTGGTAGAGTGTTAGGAAAACTATGATAGAAACACAGTTGACTTCATCCCAGCCACATTCAAAATGAAACTGGTCATCCAAATGCAGACTGAAGGTAAACAGGTACAGCACAGTAATATTCTCAGTCTCATCATAATACAAATGTATGTTACTGGTATTTCTACATAAACTGGGCATAAGCTAGATATCACATACACACATATTTCATGAATATACTTAGCTGGAGCAAGTGCAAAATAAAGCATGGTGTAACAATAAGAATTTTACCCTTGAGTTGATGCTACATGTTACACTGTTAGTTACTTGCTGATTAGAAAGCAAAATTGGTATTAAAAGTCACAGGTGTGCTGTCATAGGTTTACAAGACCAGTAAAGAAATTCCAGTCCAGTGTCCTAATGAATAGTGCATAAGCAATTTCAATCCTGTAGAATGAGATCATGATAAAAATGAGATATCTTTGTTTGATCACATGTGTGCAAAATTGAAATATATTTTGTTTGCATAAAATCATACCTGGAGAAGTGAACTTTAACTTTTACTGGCATCTTATATACTGTGAATACGGGTGTATATGACCAAAAAGTCTTTGGTACAAGCTGGAGTAAAAGTTGTCTCCTTCCAGGACAAGTAGGTGTGTTGCAAGCCCTCGAATATGTACATGTTTTTTGTCTACTTTTATGATCCTGATCACTTTCCATTAAAGTAAGTAAAAACTTGACTGGCATTACTAAAACACTCAAGACCAGACCAGGACTCGTCTTTCTGTTTGGAAGTATTAGAGTATATGTATATATCATTTTTAATAAGTTTGTATCTCCAAGAACAGTAACTGCAGTCATCACAAAACAACCAGTATGTGATCAGGCACAGCGGGAGCTTTGCCTCTGGAGCTTAGGGGTGTATCCCATTTTAGAGATGAACAGAACAAAAATGACACCCTTATCAAAATTGAATTTTTGAACCAGGCTTTTACAGAAAGACATTTTTGTCACATTTTTTTCATCCTAATGACAAAACCTTTTGTT
>NC_049982.1:18332554-18374494 GCF_000003815.2 Branchiostoma floridae
TTGGAAAATGCTACATCCCAGTTGGGTTCTTGTCTTCTTCCATGGTCACTCACCATAAAACACACACAGGCATTCCTGCCCAGCTTAGAAAAGAACCTTTGAGAGTTGCTGCAAACATGTACATGTGGGAGAAGCAACGTTGGGTCTGTTCTGTTTAACAAGTACAATTTTTTGTATATACCAGGGTAGGGCAACAACAACTTTGTCAACTGAAAACTGCACAAAAATGTGGGCTCAAGTGCCAATAAACAAATCTATTGATAACAATTTTGCCTTCATCAGAACATTTGCAATGTTGCTTTTTCTAAAAGGTACTGATGTAAGAATATCTTTTTTTTAATCTGGACTGATCAAAAATATGTAGTATCATAAATCATGTCTTCCAAGGCCAATACTTTATGTAGAAGGTAACTGAAGTCAGACAAGTTAACATTGAAAAGAATACAAGTATGTGGTTTTTGTATGTGTACAAACTGTCATATCAACCAGTCTAATTCAGTTTGTGACAAGTCACAAGTCATTTTACCAAAATTTATGCACCTGCAAATCATTTCCAGAAGAGTGGCTATCTGGCTGATCATGAATATCTAAATTTAGGTTTAGTATTTTTCTATACAATGTAATTTTGAGGTCATAAAGTCTGATGACTCTGTAACAGCATTTATGTACATTTTGTACTTTAAAAAACTTTGTGTCAGAACGTGAATTTCAACATAATTTTGTTTCCAGAACATTCAATCTTGTAATGCTTGAAAGCTTCTTCCAATGAAATAAAGTCCTTGAGTTGATCGATAAAAAAATTGCTATGGATATTAAACCCAGATCATGTGCTGTTAGTTTGGTCAGACTTGGTGCCATATGTTGGTCCATCACCTATCTTGCGCCATGTGCGATGTCTGTTTGTCTCCTGTGTATGTTGTTAGGATGCGATAAAGTACGAGAACGGCCGGGAGATCCGTGGCTCCAGTATTGTGGTGGAGTGGGCACGTGGGCCCAGCAGGCGACACGGGTCAGGAGGGAGGGTAGGTGTTAATTCTTAAAAAAGTTTTTTTTATGTGCCTTTAGTAAAATTGGCAAACTAAAAAAAAAACTGAACATTGTGATGATGTAGACTGTAATCTACACTATCACACCATCTTCACCTTTTGTACTACATCTATGGTAGTGCTGCTGCACTCTGTCTTAGAAAAGAGAGATGCTTATATATACATACATATACATTGCCTTAACACTTCATTGCCCTACGAACACACTGATAACGGTGAATTCAGCATAAAAAATTATGAAATATTCTGTTTGTGGTGTTCTTACACATTCGTGAAGGTTACCACACAGTTCTGCCTCAAGTTGTTAGATGCAATGATGGCATTCTGACATATTCCATGGATTCATCTACTGATGATGTCTGCTGTTCCAGTTTGAGGAGGAGTGTTTCCGATGCCATAGGCCTGGACACTGGGCACGAGATTGCCCTGACTCGCGGGACTTTCGCTACGGTGGCAATCGCAGGTAAGACATTATAGCCATATTGTATGCTTCATGATTTTGATAACATTTGTCATCAAAATTAATCTCTGAGAGTTTTGTTTGCCTAAAAATGTTCATAAATGCTCTTGACCTACAGCTAAATTGAATTTAACAACATATTTGATATTGTTAACTCAATGTTTTCATGTAATGTTCACTGCACTACCAAGTTGCAACCTTGAAGTTTGTTTCCATCTTAGGAAAGTAAGAATCAATGCTGAAGTTCATTACTCTTGCATGAGTGTACTTAACTATGTCATCCCTCAGCTACCCTCCCAGTCTGTCCTTTTAATGCAGTGTTGTTGTGCTGTTCCCATACCTTTCTCCACTCCTTTGGGAGCAGGTCGTACAGCTATTCCCGTTCTCGCTCACCCTCCCCTTACTACCACTCCAGAAGGTCACACAGGTCAAGATCCAGGTCACCGTCCAGGAGGTCAAAGTCACCATCACGAAGGAGGTGAGTATTTTTCTTAGATTCAGATGATACAGTTGTTATCATGTCCCTTTCTATAGATAGATACTTTCCTATTCACTGTGCCTGTACTGTATATGAATGACCTTTACTAGGGACAGTACTAGTGCCACAGCAATAATTCCTTCCATGTTTGTCATCTTTAACGTCTTCCTGAAGATCGTGGACACACTCCCGCTCGAGGTCTCGGTCCCGCTCATATTCTCCATATTACCGTAGGCGGCGCTCAGACTCCTACATGAGATCCCGCAGCAGGTCAAGGTCACGGTCATACTCTCGTAGCAGGTATGACAGTTGATGCAACCACTGCCTGCTCTTTCACAAAGGAATGACATCTTACAATGGTTTTGATAGGGGCAGTTATCTTGGTCTAACATCCTGTTCCAGAAGATGTACTTTTACACCAGCTGAAAACTTGAAGAACATGTTGTTGGATGTTTTTGTATATCTAATTCTGTTTTTAATTCCTGTGAGTGTGCAGCACTGTTACTGCCTGGTTTGCCTGCAGCATTGCACCTAACTACCCTGCTCATGCATTTTGAATAACAGGGTTCTGATCCACTGACAGGTTTTGTATTGCAGATGTGCATCCACTGGAAGAATACAACTGTTTGGTTTTTCATGCATGTACAGAAGCAATCTCAACATTGACAGTGCAAATACTACAATGTATATGCAAACTTCAGCAACATGTATGATCATGTAATGTAGTTTGAAATTCTAAGTAAATTGTACCATAAGATCATACCATACAGGTTCCTACATGCCATTGATGATCAGAAACACTTACCTTAGCTGACAGACCATGTACACTGTTGTATTTGCTGTATAGCTTCCTGCCAGGCACCTTAAAGCCATGAAGTGTAGCACCATGTCTGAAATGACAGATTGGCACAGTGTGTCATATGCATCAATGAGCTACAATGTACAGTGTGGACTTTGTTGCTTGAGGTGTGAAACTATGTGTTGTTGTTTTTCCGTTTGGCCTGCCTGATGTGAAAAGGATGATGGCTTGACATGTTTTCCAGAAATATTCATTTAAAGACTGATATGTGCACTGACCAAGAAGTTGAGATTGTCATCTGGCTTAATGTAATGACATGGAAGTTAAGGTAAATAGTTTTTAATGTTGTCTGTGCTTACTGTGACTGTAGGAGAGAGTACCGCTCCAAGTCTCCTGATAGGAGTCGTAGCCGCAGCAGAAGTAGATCAGCAAGCCGTAGTGTCAGCAGAAGTCGTAGCAGGTCATGAGGATCATTTTAAGGTTGGTATATTTTTCTGAAGGTTTGTCTGGAGAAAACACTGTATATAGTAGAGTATTGTCTTGCTTCTCGGTACTTTCTTGGAGAAAAAATCTCTTATATGACTTTTGGTAGTAGTATTGGTACTAGTTAACTTTGTGGTTGTTGCCCCACTCAAACAAGTGATGATGAATGAAGAGCCTATTGTCATGACTGAGATAAATGATTGCTTGACATTCACCATGTCTGTTGTTAACCTGTCTTCAGGTGGACACACGTAAAAGCTGCCATGACATTGGGCACAGATGAGTGCCCTCCAACAGTTCCGTTTCATCCCAGTACATTCATGCCTGTTTCTGTGTCAACTGGATTCTTTCATTTTGTGCCATAGTCTTGGGGAAAAAATTCCAAGAAAATTGGGAGAAGAAAACTGTACAATTGGAGATGCTGTTTCCAATATGTCTCCATACAAGTCCTGGTACAGTGTGAATAGACACCTGCTTCTGTATGTTTTATTAACAATGTCAAGTTAAGGTATGTTACAAAACCAGCCTTGCATGACAAAATGTGTGTTCAACAGCACAGATTTATCAGTGAAAGATAGGCAGCTACAGTCATGTTAAATCAGGCGTCTTTGTCTTATCTTTTGTTATATATAATGTCATACATGTATTGTTCCGTTGAAAATTAGAATGTTATTTTGTAGTCTGTGTTACCAATGTAATATTAGAAGTTAGTGTCCTGAAATGATTTTATTCTAGTAGATCACATACAGTATGTTTACTAGTAGTGTGACTTTGTATTACTACAAGTTTGATATACATGACTTGTACAATTAAAGGGCTGTTATAACTTTTGTTCTTAACCCTATTTTGTGCAATTAAGAGAATTGTATTTACTTTCAATTTGTATCTGTTACAATTGATCAAATTAAGTAGAAAAGTTGTAATCTGTTATATTCCGATTCTATATCGTGGCTGGGTAAGAAAGGATGGTGACACTGTGGCTGTGAAAATGGTCCAAACTTAGAAACTTGTATAATGTTATTGTGTTGATATCTAGCAGACAAGAGTTTGCAGAGTAAAATACAGAGTGTCAGACAGAGGATAAAAAAGTATTTTCAACACAATTTTCACACCCCAGTGTTCACACTCCCTTCTTTCCATTGAAAAGAAATTGTAGATAAAATAGATTTCTGCATGGTCATGTTATGTTAACATTAATTTAAGTATTAAAAAAAAGTTGAAGTAATCTTATAATTACTATTGCAAGAGTTTATTTATGATTAATATCATATAGTTCTGGTATGCTTGAATAAGCATATGTATTATTTGTTTTGTGTATGATATATGGTACAATGTTCACGTAGTAAACTCCCTCAGAAATGTTGTATACACAGACTGCTTTGGTGATGAAAGGAAGTTGAGAATGCTTCCTGTATACCATATACATGTATACCTTATCTACCAATAAGTGCCACTGGAGCTTTGTGACTCAGAATCTTGTAATGAGTGATGGTTGTAGGCAGCCATGCTTTTGTTACATACAAATATTGTCCCGTACATCTATCATGCATGCCATAGTGTGGATTGTATTTTACAGGAACAGGTGCATATGTGTAAGGAATTTACACAATGTGGACTTCACATTTGTAAATGCTGTGCATGTTGATTAGCACAGGGTAAAGATGTTACGAGCTGTTTTGTATTGCAGGTACAAGTATGTATCGCAGTGTTATTGGTAGTTGTGGCATGACTATTTTATGTGTAAGTTCATGTTATAGAAGTGTATGTAGCTTGGTTACAAGTATGTTCATGTAGCATTTTGGGAAAGTTCTTTAGTTTTGTTTAAGTATCTCTACTTTCAAGATGCTCTATTTCCCCCAGTAATGCTCCAGTATGCTAGAATACTGTGTATTTTTCAATCACTTCCTGCTAACACATGGAGAACTTCTGAAATCATGGAGCATATATTGTACAAGTCTTTGTTCTCAACTGCTACTACCTCTTCTGGTGTAATGATTATCTTGGTTTAAATAAAAGGAAAAGACCAACATATGTAAACCAGTCTGCCAAACAGCTGTAGTAAGCCACCCGTTTGTTTTGTTTTACTTGTTGTTTGTGCCTATAAAGTGTATCAAAATCTTACCCAAGCCATCCTCCTAACGCCCGGTCCCCAACGGCACTACCTTATGGGGCCCTGCTGTCCCAGGGCCTACCTACGGGTATTATGATTGTCGCCACAAACAAGCTGTCAACCAATCAGAGAACAGGCCTTCCTTGGGCTTCATTTTGTCGGAAGCTGTCTCGCAAAGGCCGCTGGGAAGCTATCAGCCAATCATGTTACGTATTACCATGACTTTGTTTGCTCACCATGCCAACGCCCGATCCCCAACGGCTGACTGCCCATATAAGGGCAAGCTCATTAATATGTAATAAGTAGGGCGGGTAATACCGCCGGCAAAAGGAAAGGAAAGCAGAGTACAGTCAGGAATAAATGACTGACGGTACTCTGCTGTAGGAGAATGACCCAAGCATAACTTTTGGTAAGGACATTGTTATGATTTTGGTACCTTTCTGGCATTTTTCATGTTGATAAACCCATGCTGATTGATGCCATTATCATAACAGCTTGTCTGCCCTAAGCTTCATGTCAATAGAACAACGCTTGCTACAGTAAGATTATCCTCACCATTATTTCAGAAGGGTGCAATATCCTGGCATTTTGATGTATTATACCATCAACATTTACTGTCCTTTGCATGTTTAGAAATTTAGCAGTTTGCTATTGTTGTCCATCCATTTAGAGGTTGCCTGGACTAGCCTGAAAGTTTTCTTTCTGCCAGTGCCAACCTTCCAATGTAACACAGGTTTACATTTAGTGTTATATTATTATTATGCTAAGTTTCCTTGTGACAGTAATGTTTATCAAGCTTAGAAGGGATTCTTGCCAGGAATACTGCCACAGTAAATACCGAGGATATACTGAGACATCCCTGTTACAGTTACTGTAGTAATTCTGTTTCATCCCAGATTTTTATTAAAAACTGATTGTAGCATTTTGACCAGCGAGTATTGTACATGTACATGCAAGTCAGTTTTTCACAGTGAGTCTCATTTTTTGGGACAGTGTTGTGATATCCAACCTCAGTTTTTGAATGCCAAATCATCTAGGAAATCATTAAGATATACATAGCATCATAAGCAGAAAATGTACATGTGTACACTATGTTTCCGGCCACTATAAATTTGCAAACTGTTATTTTACCTTGTTATCCTACCTACATTGTACAAGTACCCCGCTTTTATAGCAAAGCTGACAAGACTCTAACTTTTAATTACAATGTAATTGAACTTTGAGGAATGCAGTGTGTCAGACATGTTTCCAAAGTAAATTCACAAATAAATATTACCGCCTCACCTGGCAGTTTTGAAGACCGATGCCCATGGAGCTATCTTGATGTAAGCTGTTTTCAGTAAGGTTACACAGATATTTTTGTAATCAAGTGACTTCTTTCAATAAAGGATATACCTTGAAGTATGGGATACTGTTGAGTCATTACTGAACTTAACAATGCCTGATGATACAAGATATATTAAAAACAACCAGACCATTGACATAAAAGGAATATGGTCAGCACAATGCTATTGTGTCAGTCTTAATCCAAAAAGGGCACGACAATTCAATCAGTTTGGCCTGACACAAAAGTCAAAACAGTTAACTCATACAAATCAAGTCTTTTTGAACTTCTTATCTTTCTTGAATTTCTTGGATTTCTTCTTTGTTGGCTCTGGTGTGGGTGCTGCCTCTTCTTTTCGCTTCTTTCCACTGTGAATGAGGAAAATGTCCAATTTGTAAGTTTGTTGTAAATTATATTACGACATACAAAGACTACAAAGGTTGAGCAACATCAGCAGAAACTGTTCCAAAAAGTGTGACAAGAACATCGAAATGTGCTTCACTATGATTTATTCAAACTACATGTATTGGCCCCCTGTATGTGTATGGACACACTACACTCTACAACATACCTGGCCACACTGACCACCCCACTCTTCAGCCCACTGGTCAGTGCTGACTCCCACTCTGTCTCAGATCCCTTGATAACATATCTGTGGTATATATAAGGGCTTTGGTTAATTCTAGTCCTTTATTAAACAACAGAAAAGTAACTAATATTATTGAACAGTATTTCAAGGGCATTCATGGCCTTCCTTTTTTTCAAAGTGAACAATCATCAGAACTATACCTTGTCTGTGACAAGCAATGATCCAAAAGCATTTACAGTATGTGAACATATATTCAGCAATGTATTATACACAAATTAAAGGTTTAGAAATCCTACATTAACAGTATGTGATTGTGAACGTATATTCAGCAATGTCTTACACAAATGCGCAGAAACCCTACTTTTCAAGGTCCAGATCCTTGAGTTTTTTCAGTTCTTTCTTCTGCTTGTCCTCAAACTCCTTTGCTGCCTCTGCCAGTTCAGTCTGCAGGGACTGTGCTGTTGGCTCCATCACTACTTCTTTGGGTGCCAGGAGTTCACTTTCAACAGCCTGCTCCTCAATACTGCTCAGGAACTGGAATTAGGGGTTAAGACTGTTAACATTGTTTTAGTTTACATTTTCACAGAGGTACATGTACAATGTTTCAGAGCTACAAATTCTGAACTGAGTATCACCAAATATTACATATCTGATATGATCTCTCCTTGGCACTGAACTGATTATTTATGACATATCTGTAGCAGGACCTTTCCTTGGTACTGAACTGAGTATCACAACAATTACATATCTGTGACAGGACCTGTCCTTGGTACTGAACTGAGTATCGCCACTATCAAATTTCTGCCAAATACTGTAATAACTTACAGAAACAATGGGTTCACATTACTGTGTCTCACATATTCATTGCCCACAGTGTATGGGTTGTTCTGTAAAACTGTGGCTAGCTTACTTCGGCCCGGTACCTCTCTCTCTCTCTACCTCAAAAGCAGAAATATAAAACAGGAAAGACACTAACCTGTACAATCTTCCTGACCAGCCTGTTGAAGAGGCCCATCACCTGAGAGGCTGGCAGTTCCAGCACCTTCTCCAGGTCATCTACTGTCTTGTGCTGTAGTCCCAACCCGAGCAGGATAGCCTGGTGGAGAAAAATAGATGCAAATAAGATCTATAACTTTAAGGTTATCTAAGTTAGATGACTCTTCAAACATCAGAAAATACTTAACTATGAAGATAGAAAGATATGCTTCCATTTGTGCATGCAGGAAGATTAAGATATATGTACCGTATATTCTCGAATAAAGTACGCACCCCAATTAAAGTACGCACCCCTGATTTTGGACAAGTCTTAGACAGATCTTTGGGACTGAAAGGTAAAATGGAAAAACTCAAATAAAGTACGCACCCCTTCTCCACCAGTTTTGAACAGACCTTTAACTATATAAATTTGAATTTATGATGTTTTCCCCAGGTCATTTTGCATAAAATAACCTGGGTTTACACTGTCATTGTCTCTATAAACTTGTGAATTGCCTGCTGCAAATTATAAAAATCACTGAGAACTGGTAGAAGAAATCAGGCAAAACCAGTTGTACAAGTCAAAGTCACTAACTCAAAAGGATTGTATGCAAATGCCACTGTTAATATGTAAATCATGTTAAGACAATTTCTTTGTTTCATGTTTAGACAACTTCAAGACAACAACAATGTGTATGTTTTGAAACATTACTAGAAGTGTAGCTCCACCTTGCTTTATTTTAGGCTTTTCTTACCATTTATCTGTGCAGTAACCTCAAATAAAGTACGCGCCCCAACTTTGGCAACAACTTGTAGCACCTTTTCAATTTTGAAAAGTTAAAAAAGTGCGTACTTTATTCGAGAATATATGGTACATGAATTTTGTTCTGACCAAGGACGTTATATCACTAATCTGAGGAATACCTTTTGTACAATAAGGACCAATCAGACTCCTACTCATTCATACTCAATGTGACTTATTACAGAGGATTTGGGGCAGCCTGCATGTATGTCCCACCGTGTGTGTAACTCAACCAAATCTTACTAACTGTGCACAGACATGTCTAAGTTTCTGTAAGAATTACACATGCACATCCTTACCGACTGTGCTACAGACAGAGACATGTCCAGTTTCTGTAGGAAGTACATCCTGGCCAGGGCAGGCAGCAGGTCCATGATCAGGTGATAGTCCACCATGTACCTGGAGTACAGGTCCAGTCTCTTCAGGTCATACTGGGTCAGATGGGCGTACAGATCCCCCAGGGTAAGGACTGGACAAGATGGAGATGCATCAATAATCCATAATTTCAATCACAGCAAAGAAATTAACGTAATGTATTTAGCACAAAGATTAAAAGAATTTACATTACAAGAAAAGACTCTTCTTTCTTAGACCTGAACAATATGGAACAACCATGCCATACCAGCTGTGTTAGCCTTGACACCTTTCTTAGCCTGCAGAATGCTGAGGCTGAGGGAGGGCTGGAAGGTGCGGAACTGATACGACAGCAGGGACAGGAAACGCCGCCGGAAGTCTGTGGGGGGGGGGGGGAGACGTGGTACATCATGACTGTTAGTCACAAGGGAGCAAATGATATTTCTTGAGCCAAACAGCTGTATGGCCACTCTTACTTATCAAGATCAACACTGAACATGAAAGGTGAATCAAAGCTGAGATATTGTCAAAATATACAATACACAGTAAAAACTGCATTTTTTCACACAAAATCGTGAATCTTACAAAATGCATTGTTGCTTTTTTGTAGCCTTACTGAAAGGAAAGAGTTTAGGGTCTAAGAGGACACATACCACCTCTACCATTAAAGAGAGTTATTCAATTTAAATCCACACCTGTGAAGAGAACTGACCACTGGAGATTAGCACATTTATTGTATTACCTGTCCAGAAGGCAGACAGCCAGTCTGTATCCTGCTCCTCATCTTCTTCTTGTATCCTCTTCAACATGATACAGGAGTGTTCACCTGTCAGGTCATTCTGGAGAATGCAAAAACTAAACGTAACCCCAACAATGTCTGTGTTTCAACACTTACCAAGAAGAACACACCTAATTTTACCTGCTTGGATCCTTACACAGACATAGTGTAAAATATGCAACATCTTTTAAACAGGAACAGGACCTTTTCTTGGTGCTGAACTGAGTATCACAACTTTTGCAATATACAGCAATATCTGAGGATGGCATACTGCAATTAAATGATAGGACATGTGATAAGTACATGATAGATATTGATTCTTACAAAAGGAAACACTTACAGGAGTCTGCCTCAGGTAGACTGGAGCATATCCTGCTTTCTTCCAGAACCTACAAAAATGTCCATAGAAAGTTGCTATCGTCAAATACATACTAAGACACAGCAACATTTACAAATTACCATTATAAATGACAATAGTTGTGAATTATACAAGGCAAATAACAAAA
This sequence comes from Branchiostoma floridae, assembly GCF_000003815.2. NCBI lineage: Eukaryota > Metazoa > Chordata > Leptocardii > Amphioxiformes > Branchiostomatidae > Branchiostoma > Branchiostoma floridae. The sequence goes on from NC_049982.1 coordinate 18,343,259, forward strand.
GACACAAAAGTAGGCAACCAAAGCCCTATCTTACTTGAGCAGGGGTGCAGTCAGCCCATAGGACACGCCCAGATAGTCCAGCCTCTCTGCCTGTCTCTCGCTCAGTTTGGACAGCAGAGGGGGCAGGTTCTTCCTGGGTCCGAGTTTCTCCTCCAGCAGGGACACAGTCTAGAACACAATACACTCGTTCTCATTGAAATGTCGAAAATGGCATTTTTTTGGTCGAAAAATAGGTCGGCTTTATTTTCACTGAAAACTACCTGGTTGTTTAGGAAAATTCCTCTTTTAACCATACCCAAAAAATTGCAACTTATTATTTTCGGTCCCATTGGTAATGCATTACAGGGCATGTAACAAACGTTACCGGTAACGTTTGTTACAACAGTAGACTTGACCCTGTTTTCTTCGAAAGGACTTACCTTATTGACTACATCATTTAGGTATAAGTGGATGTCCCTAGGGACATTTGAAAAGTGGGCAGCTTTTTTACAACAGGTCAAATGGGAAGCTTAGACAGCATCGAACAATGGTAACGTTTGTTACAGTCATTTCTGTACAACATTTTGTTAAGCAAGGTGGGATACAAATGACAGTCAACAACCCGTTCTTGTTTCTTTAGAAAGCCAGAAAAAGTGTACAGCGTCACAAAAACGGCCATTTCTAGTCTTATACGTGCATGATATAACCGTGGCAACCATCATACTAGTGGTGGTAACGTTTGTTACAGAATCTGGCGACAGGCATAAACCAGCTCACACAGCCTCTAAGATCAGTGACAGGAGCGATCTGACGTGATCGGTCAGAGGGCCTGGGTAGCTGGTTTCACCTGTCGAACAATCATTCTGGGAACGGCATTGTTACATTTTTGGCTACTATTTGAATTCTTCGTTTCTTCTCAGGCGACAGCCATTTTTTAGGGTTTGAAATCCCACCAGTCGCTATAATAATCTTCTAACCCATCAAACTATACGAATGTTGTGGTGCATCTTTTGTAAAACATTACTGGGGTTGTGGAAAAATGAAGGAACCAGTGATATTGTCTATAATTTGCTCCATATCAAGGCGTAAAGTCAGGCGACAGCATTTCGACATTTAAATGAGAATGAGCCAATAGTACTTCAGATGGCAACTTTTGTACAGAATTTGACTTATAGCACTCTTAACTAAAAGGCATGTATCCAAACCTTGTACCATTTTTCTTCTCTTAGTAAAGACTAACTAAAGACAAAGGACAAAGCTTTTAGCTTGTTCCTTGTGAGGACCTGCTTTGATATACAAAGATTGAAAAACAGCTGCTCCTTTCACTAGGTATAATGTATCTCCACCATCATTCACCATGGCTTGTGTACGTATATAGTTGTACAGAACCCTCCCACATGTACCTCCTTGTCCACAGCAGGCAGGCCCTGTGCCGTGCCTGTGTCCTCAGCCAGACTGGGGATCTTCCCCTGGTAGTACATGTCCAGCTGCTGCAGGGCTCGCATCCCATATCCCATCTGGAACAAATATGGGCAATTATGAAGCTACCGGGGTATTATGATCTTTCAGTCACACTATCTAAATTACCACCAATGCCCTTGTAATGCAAGAGTTTCAGCCACCCTTTGTCAAGTATTTGCTATATAAAGCAGAAAGCTTCACCATGACAAATGACTTTCCCAACATCTTTTAAACTATAAACTGCTAGTGTATTGATAAAATGTAATTGACAATGACAATGACAGTCTACAAGCAGCAAGAAGGTATTACACTAATTCAACCATAATATCAGATCATGCATGGCAATATGCAGATACACATGTATCTGCTGTGTATTACCATTATCAGACAAGCGCAGGACAGCCCTTACCCCTTGATAATCTGGATGTGTAGCTATTCTGACCACCCTGCCACCAGACAGACTGGCAAACTCTGTGTCCTGGAACTGCTGGGACACCGTCCAGGGTATGAGGTCACCTGATGCCCTCTTGCCACGACTCAGACCTGACATGATGTTCTGTTTGGAGATCTCTCCCTCCAAGCACACCTGGAGAAAGGGATGGATGGAGCAGGTAGACAAACAGATCTGTTTTACCATTGTTAGCAATATGTATAATAAAGTTTATGTTTACTTCAGGCTTCTAATAATAGGAGTATATTTATGTTGCAAGTTGGACACAGACATGTATAGCTTGACGTCTGGGTAGTTCTATGTGTTTGACTATAAAACAGATGCCCAGTAGACTTCTGCAGCAACTTCGCTTTCTCATGGTTGAGCAATCAAGAAACTTCAGTGATCTAACAACTCAAGACTACAGGCATGTCATATGAATCTTATCCAATCAGCAACTGTATACCGCACTGGCCCTACCTGTACTACACAAAGTACTTCCGGCAGTGCTGATTGGTCAGGGTTCACAGGTGGCAGCAGCACAAACAGGTGGTGAGCTGGAGCATCTGACAGCATCTGGAGGTCATTAGGGGTGTTCTGGGAACAGACAGGTGTGCAAACCATTCTGGTTACTCCATCTTGGAAACCAATCAATATTGTTATATTGAAAGCCAATCAATACTCATTCAAACAATGAAGGAAGCAAAGTGCTATTTATGAATATGGCAAAATATACTGTTTTGCAACCTTAGTCTATTTCTGTGTTCTATATCCACAAAACTGAAAGAGCAACTATTCAAGAAAAGCTACCAAAAGCAATTTGATGTAATATACTATTTCAATACCTTGTAGTGTGCAGAAACATATATGGACATGATCCTCTGTAGAAAGGCCTCAGAAGCCTTGTGGTAACAGAACAAGGTGTCTCTGTTCACATAGTATGTGGGGAGAGGTTAAAGAATAGAAACATTGAGAGAAACTGTTATAAACATAAATATCATGCTTTAATCACTCATTCACCCTTTACCAAGTGTACCAAAGCTTCTGTGCATCACTACAGCGCCTTTAATCATATCTACTATGTCATTAATAAACCTCCGAAAGGGCAAATATCTGCCAAAGCAGCAATATGCTCTCCCATTACTTGTCATCTCTGCAATAGTGTTAACCTGAATGTGGAGGATATAGGTCACAGCTGGCTGGGATGGGACAGCCAGAGTGCACCCTGGGAACACTGGACACATCCAGACACAGCAGACGGTTCAGCCAGGCCTCCACCGGGTCCCCGCTGGCGTAACGGATGGACTCACTCAACACCAGCTCATGCAGGGTCCGGCCTGGGGGGAAAATGTGATGTGCATTTTACACTGTGCACCATCATCATCATTAGGCCTGTACCTTTGTATCAGCACAACACTCATGGCTGACTCCATAGACAGTGCCTTATATAGGGTGCTTGTAGAAAGCACATCTATTGCCATTATCTTAGACTGTTGCTATCTGTGAACATGTGAATAGACAGTCGCAACAGCTCACATACTTTTAGAAGATTACTTTCAGACTATCTTTAGATAATCACTTATGATGAGAAGAGCAATTTTTCATTGGGCTTTTACCTGTAGCACTGGCCCCGCCTTCCGTCTTGGTTGCCATGGCAGCAGCTGCTTTAGCCTCTGCGTTACCACCGAAGGTCGCATTCTGTTGTCTGAGCTGCTGAATCAGCTTCAGGGAAAGGGACCTACCTGTGCCCTCATATCTGTGGGGAGATTGGATCAGTGTTTCCTTCTGTCTTCAAATCATATACATACACATCTTTTAAGATATTCAACTTTGAACATTATTTACCAATGTTGAGTTATGCTGGTAGTCAAAAAGAATGCTAGCCTAATAGTAAGTTGGTAATATTTAGCAATGGTGCCATGTCCTAAAGACTTCTTCTTGCCAAATACAAAACAAAGGTCAAATCAGTGATAGCCATACAGTGAAAAAATCACATCCATTTAGAACAGCATCTTACAGTAACATGACTTCCATCCAACCAAAAGGCACAGCAGTGTGTCCTGTCCAATGACAAATGTCTTACGTGTACACACCCATTGACAGTAGAAGCCATGAAGACCAGGTAAGGTCCCATGAGGCTCTTCACCAGGGGGAGGGGGATGGCAGCCGCCTCGTCAATCACTACCAGCTCTGCCTGACCCAGCTTCTGGGCATCGCTGGGGTGGAGGTACTGTGGGAGGAAATCAGTCAAACAGACAAGTGAGCTAAATGTTACACAGACAGGTAGCTATGACTGTAAATTCCAGACTTATCAGTCAGAGAATAGGTAAAAACAAACATGCGCATACCTGTATGGTCTGTCTGTGTTCTCTGTAGATGTTGACTCTGACCACAGCCTTGTGGAAGTCAGGGTTTGTAGACTGGACAAGCTCATAGTCCATGTGTTCCTGTGTGGTAAACAAAACAATGCACATGTACACGTTGCCTTTACTGGTTGTTGCTGGAAGAAAATACTGACAATGGCTTTTTCCGAAGTATAAAGCAATATTCTCCAAACTTTTTCCAAACACAGATGGGAGGGAAATTCTTACCTGGTAGTCCAGGGCATCGAATCCCTTAAAGACAAACTCAAACAGTGTGTTCAGGTTCTCAGGGCTGGGAGATGTCACAAAGATGTTGGAGTAGCTGAAACAGAAAGGGACATTTACATTTCTGTGTGGATTTGATGACAGAAGGGTTTGCTTTTTATTTTAGTTTGTGCCTCTTTCCTGTGCCATTTTTGACATAGGATTTATAAAAAAAAGAAGAAATACAGTCAAAATTGTGACTTCTAATGTGTGCCAAACATCATGTCATCCAATACATTACCTGAATGCCACAGCCCCTGCTATAGCCAGTCCCAGTGCTGCTGACTTGCCCCTCCCTCTGGCTGCTGTCATGGCAACCGTGCTCCTCAATGTCTTCTCTGAGATGGCCTCTATAAACTTCAGTAAAGCCTTGGCCTGTTAGAAATCAGGAAAACAAAGCACAGTGATAAGACCCATCATGCAATCTGAATGCAACTTCCAGGCGAGGGCAGGTCAATAAATTCTGAGCCATAACATCACTAAATTGACATAGGAATTTAAGAGTGGCCATATCAGTAAGCAGTAAGACCAGTCCTCACCTGGTCCAGAGTCTTGCAGCAGTTGACCAGCGAGCCCACAGGCTGAGTGTCCTGCAGGGACTCCTTCAGGCCTTTCAGTTCCACCTCTGCAGGGCTCAGGGAGTCCTCCTGTGGTGAGGTGCAGACAATGAGACATTGGTGAAGCTGCATAGAGACTTTGATATAGACCATTACAAGAGGGTCTGCATGCTCTTTTCCGTAAGGCGTAGGCAGGCCTTTTAAATTCCCGTAATTTGTAGGGAAGCTATTTTATTTCACGTAATTCGTAGTGAGGATGGAAAATTTACCGTAAAGCGTAGCCAGTGCATTTCACGTAAAGCGTAATCTAGCCCAAAAATTTTACTTAAAACGTAATCTAGCCTAAAAACTACCCGTAAATCGTAGTCTGGCCTCCCAAATTTCGTAAGTCGAAGCGTAGTCTACCAGTAAATTTTAGTCCACAAAACAAAGAAATTGCGTTTCAAAGGATCAAGATTTGAAAATTTTGCCGGACCTCCCTTGCGACTATTCGGTCATCGATATGGTGAAAATTGTATCCGGCCTCGCCTTCGAAAACCTTTTTGCTAATAGAAATGTCCATCAAATAAAATGCAGGAAACATCATTTTAGAGGGTCAAGATTTTCATGGTCCTCCCTTGCGCCGCCTCGCGCCTTCGGCGCTCGAAATTCTGAAAATGCTGTTGGGGGATGTGACGTGTCAAACTCAAACACCCTTTTTGCTGATAGAAATGTCATTTAACTCAGCTTTATATAATAGCCAGAAAAACGTAGGAAATCGCGTTTCAGGGTGTCAGGATTTCACAATTTCCCCGGACTTCCCTTGCGAAGGCATGGCGCTCGGCATGGTAAAAATCTGTTGGGTGGCTTACACTGAACCCCTGGGAATCTTTAATTAGATATGCCATTTAACTTAGCTTTGTCTACCAGTGAAAATTTCCCCTAAAATGCAGGAAATGGTGTTTCAGAGAGTCAAAATTTCAAAATCTTTCCGGCGGAGCATGAATTTAGAATTTAGCGTAAACCGTTGCCGGCCTTCGGAATTTAACGTAAAACGTAGTAGACCGTCCTGAATCTAGCGTAAAGCGTTGTCAGAACCCCCCATGCAGACCCTCTTACAACTAGCCCTGATACATGTGGGTAGGTACAGTCAGATATGGCTGCTCTAACTCTTTTTGAAAACCTGATGTACATGACCAGTCACAAAGACTGACTGACCCTTGTCACTGACTGACCTTTGACCTGGATGGTACAGCTGAGATGTTGAGGATATGTGAGGAGATGGGGAGGATGTTCAGCTGATCATCTATCACCATACAGGTCTCACAGGACGACAGGGACAGCAGAAACCTGAAACAAGTCCAGACATACTTACTCAAAATGTAGCTGTGACTTCTGACAACTAGAAAACCATCTGAAATATTCAATAATCAATAAGCATAAGTTTGAGATCCTTTTTTGCTCAATACTAATAAATAAAATGTATGCCTTTTTACTGGAATAGACAGTTGTGTAAATGAAATGAGACAAAGAGGAAAATTAAAATCACCTTTCATTGAATCTGCCCACCACATCTCTGTGTGCCTCTGTTCTGTATCGGGAATGTACATCCTGTAATGTCAAAATAGAGGCCAGCATTTAGTTATTTTCAATGGGATGCCATACATTTCATTGTCAACTATTTCAGAACATCTACTACATCAGCTATATTGCATAGTGTATCATGTTTAGTATTTGAGAAAAACCACACATACACACACAAACACACCCAGATTCTTACACAGGCACCCACCCACATAAACACAAATAAAGATGTATGTTCCCCTATCCCAAACTCCAGCCCACCTACCATAGCCATGGTGTACAGCTGTCTGAGTGAGTTCATACTCCTGAGCAGCAGGCAGGCAATGCCCCCACCCTCCACTGTTTCAATAGTTCTGCACAACAGGTTGGGTGTCAGTGCTTCAAAGTCCTGCAAGAAGGGAAGAATCCATGAGCCACATCTAATACAAGGTAACTCAAATGTCTACAAAACCTAAAAGATTAATTTCTCTCTTTGCTCGTACATACCAAATTAAGAGTGCAATCTCAGGTATATCACTTAAACACAGCGATGAATTTGTATTTACTATCAGACAACATTTGAAGAGCTGTATGTATGTCTACCTGTAACACACACATGCCGTATGTGTTTCCCAGAATCTTGTGGGTCTCAGCATAGTAACAGTAGCGGACATTTGTGGCAGCTATGAACAGTTCAAATGGGTCGTCTTCCTTCACATCCAGGGTTCCATTCCTGATCTTCTTTTGAAGCTGTTTCATCCTTTTTTTACGATGACTGTAAAGTGTAGGGGAGAGACGAAATCTTCTAACACAAGATATCATTTTAAATCTCTACACACAACAGGGGTTCATGTCCATAATGTAAATCCGGTCTTCTGCCTACCAATCACTAGTATAAAGCTGAGCCTATGCAACATTAGTTAGGGATCATCAGTACATTTATCAAAGATACTTGTATTTGTAATTTTAAGAACTCATGAAGCTGGGAATGGAATTTTAGCTTGCCCTTTTGTGCTATAAGCTGGATCATGACTTACGTGCTGAACCCAAGCTCTTTCTTGTAACACCATAAAACAGACGGCCGAGCCTTGACTTGTGCCTTAGACAGCATGTGGTGCAGGATCACTACCTGTGAGATGATAATGTTAAGGTCAGGTTTAGCATTTCATAAACCTCTATGAAATTTTGTTACCTTAGGACAAGCATCAATTCAAATGGCTATCAATTCAGTTGCATTCACACTTGGTATTAAAACCACACTCTTGTGATGGAACTGGGCATTCAGTTTGCTGGTCAATTTGCTTCAATCCACTCCAATCCATCCCCAAGAGAAGGATTGGATCAACTGATATCAATCCGAACTGTGCTGTTCACATTCATGAAAATCTTTTCGAATTGAGTATTTGGGCCCCGGAGCAAACTGATTTTGCAGAGTGTCAACAGGGCCTATGTGATACTACATGTATTTTCGCTATTTTCTTATTAAAGACTAACTATATTCAATACATAATTATACACTGTTGGAGGAATCACACGACAGATGTATGTGTATACGATAGTTAAACAACAGAATAACACTAATCTAAGACTACAACAGAAGTTGCAGCACTCAAGACATACCTGGTCCTTGCCCTTGTCGCCCACTATGACAAACAGGCCCCTGTGATGCTGTACCACACCATTCTCTATCAGCACACGGATCCTGTTGTCTACCTTCTTCAGTACCATCTTTGGTTAGCTTTAGTATAAGGTCCACAACAACAGTGCTGAGACATAGAAGATTAGGAAGATTTTGTGTAATCAGCAGATGCACTGACTGATACTTGATTATAAGCGAAAAGAAATCCCGTCGAAAAAAAGTTGTATAAGATATAAATTTGCACACACGACACATGTCGCTAAACACACATACATACATACATAAAGCGAATACTTTCAAAATTTTGGACCAGTTAAAGGTATAAAGGTAATGTTATTAGAATACTAACGCAACAATAACGTGGTCAGATTAAGAAGATGATTCAGGAATTTAAACGGTTTTAAAAACCAGGGGTGGGAGGGGGGCAAACACGAAACACAAAATTTGATACCTTTTCCTCTACAAATAGCAGAGTACTGCTTAACAACGATTTCTCCTTTACGCGATGGTCAGTTCTGAACGCTCCTAAAGAAACCTACCTACTGTAAGATCCTCAAGCATCCCCAAGAAAAGTGCCGAGAGAAAAGCGTCCACAAACGCAGGTCTACACATGTGCTACTGCCGCATGACCTTTGACCTGACCAATTACCTGGTTACCTTTGTAATTTCGCCCATGTCGCCAGGCTTTTCGATGAAAACGGTCGTGCAGCATGATTATGATGACAAGTGAAATCAAACACTTGATAGATAGATAGCAAGAGATATCTGCTGAATCCATACATCAGAAAGTCCCGGGGAGAGTTTTGAGCTGATCATCGTCACGGACTTAGTTCTTGGTATTGATACGGGACATGTTATTCTGTCACCTTGGTTTTAATATTCTAAAAAGGCTCGATTGCAGCATTTTTTATGATGACCGTATGTTAGTTAGGTGAGGTATTTTGTTAAAACTCTCAAATATTTTAGGTGTTTTTTTACAAGTTACGACTGTTTGTATGTACAACATGTAGTTATATGAGTTATTGTTCTCTTTCTGGTTTCTTTCAACCATTGGGAAGTGGATGGTCATCTTAGTTGATGATTACTATGGATTTTCGACCACTATGGATTTTCGATTACTAAGGACCTTCGTCAATAAGAAATCCGTAAGTAATGAAAATGATACGAAAAGGGATCTAGGAAAGCGCAACTCACCAAGAATATGGTGAATACCTATAATACGGGGGGGGGGGGGGAGGGAACTGATTTGACCAAGTTGATAACGCCTGGCCTTCTGCTTAGAAGTTCCATGTGTTTTAAGATTTGAAACAGCAGAATGTAAAAGCTCATAACGTTACATTTACATTGATAAATTCACAAATCATGTTGATTTATAATATATCAGAGACTAGAGTAAAGTACAAGCCAAAAAATAATAAAGCAGACACAAGGGCACTGTTTTCTCACTGCAGCAATAAAGCTTTTATTTTTTTTCAATAAAACAATATTAATGATATGTCTACGTTCATTAATAACAAGTGCAAGGCTAACCAATATAGCGTAACGTTACCAACAATTTAGAAGAAAGAAAGTATTCTGTCTCTTATACGTAATTTGAAGTTCTCACTACAATTCATTTCAATGACACATTAAAGTCGCTAAGGCAACACATACATTAGGAACGATTCTTACTGTGATGCAAAGGCTAGAATTTCCTTCTCATTTTTCGTAAGTGATGTAAATCCTATTTCTTTTGTACTCTAACATTCAAGGCAATCAAATTGTTCGAATTCTTCGAGTTATTCATTGACTGTAGATGATATAGAAAATTTCCGCCAGCTTCAATACGCTATTGACACTCAGCAGGTACAAGGTTCATCAATCTTCAGGGCTTCACGGTCGCCATCATCCGATCCTGCAGGAGAAGGCGCCTGGCCCGTCCAGCACACAGCGCATGCCGTCCGGACAGGAGTCGCTGGTGCACCTGTAGGAGCCTCTCACTCCGGTATCTGGCGCTGTGTGCGGGGTATTATATTAGTAGTTTAGACTTGAGAGGGTAGCCCGATTATTATACAGGGCCCGCCCTGAAAAAAGTCTTTTAGGGCCAGGGCCCGGTAGTAATTGGATGTCACCAAGGCTACTGAGAGGGTACCAAATTAATAGAAATCATTTTGTTACATTTTAATCCCTGACAATTATTTTCATATCATCAGGGAGGTGATGCTATAAGTTTTAAAGACAACTTATTTGACTTCAACATTCTATGTCACGAATGGCGTACTGTATAAGGTTTGTAAAATGTTAGATGCAATGCGTAATATGTCTTTTGATTAAGTTACTGTCACAAGCAGAAATTGATATGATTGACACTTGATTATCAACAGCCACCTTAATCTATCTATCTGTGTATACATGCGTATGTTCATGCATGTACTTTCGCACGTGTGTGACCCTTCAGTACATAGTGAGTAAATCGTGTGGTAGGTATTGCATCATTTACTTTTCTTGATAACAATCGGAAATATTTCTCACCATGACAGATGAAGTGGGTGATCTCGTCCTGACAGGTCCAGTCGAACGGACAGTAACTGTTCGCACACCAGTCAATGTCTGCGAGGATAGCAAGATAAAGCGTCGTTGTAATATATGAAATAGATTGTCTCCATTATTTTGTTTGATTCTTTTGGATTCCAAGTTTGTGCAATGTAGATCAAGGTGACACTTTTTTTCAGAAGTTGCAAATCATTTATTCAGTTTAGCACATCGCATAAATTTTTGTGGCATTTTTACTAATTACCTATTTCGCAGAGGTCTCCACTATACCCTGTAGGACACCGGCAGCGGAACGAGTTGACGTCATCGACACATTGTCCGCCATTTTGACACGGAGACGAGGCACACTCGTCAATATCTGTCTCAAAAGAAACAAAGCAACGTCATTAAGACAATTTTAGAATAAGAATTGGGACATATATACATTTTCTTTAGGAGTTTGTCTAGTGTTAACAGTTTTGGATTAGATGAAATCTTAAACAAGCATCAGGCACTTTCACCCGTCAATATGGAAGAAAGTTACGAAATGAAGTGGAAGTGATTCTATGCTCCTGTGTTTTCTGCAGATGTGTTTTCTGCTTTGTTTTTAACAACAAAGGCAGTAGCATACGCGGACGTATCGGATATGAAATCTAGCTGGATTTAACAGAATTTACAATGAATTTACAATGAATTTAAAACGTGTACACCACTACAAAAATCTAGATGTTCACCTGTCTCACAAAGCTTGCCATCAAAGCCGTCGGGGCATGCGCAGAAGTTGTATGCCTCGTCAAAACACGAGGTACAGTTTCCTCCGTTATAGCAAACATTTTGTCCACATGGCTTGGGTTCTGCAGAAAAAAAGGCAAAATCGAACACTCGTTATTACAAAATACATGCAACAGTTTCTGAACCAATATAATGGAACGGAATGTTTCTCAATGTTTGCGGCATAAAATGCGACTGTACATGTGTCAAATACACATGAGTAAGTTATGATATCAAAATGGTACACAGACATGCACTCTCTTCTGATAGCAATAGACTTAGCCAAGCTAATCAATCCGTTTATCTGTGTAACACAATCTGTCGCTGTCAGCTGCAGGGACTGATTAGACCTCATTGAGTGTATCTAATCAATCAACAAACTGATTAGTTTACTAACACGGATACAGCTACCGATACAGAACTTTCTTAATGGTAGTTTCCAACGTACGTATACACTTTATTCATGTCTCGTATTGAAGCTTCAAGCACTCAATTGAAAATAAAGTTACCCGACTGGCAGACATAATTGTGAAGTTCTGTGCATGATGTGGTCCGAGCCAGATAGTTGTCCGAGCTGTCCAACAGCAGACACAGGTCACAGGGTGTGGCTGGCTCGCTGGACGAAAACTGTAACTCATCTGGTGAAAGAAATCATTCCATTTAGATACAATCCGTAAAACTAGAAATCTTTGAATTTTTGTTTAAAACGTTAATTGAAATCGTTTTGTGTTAAGCTTCCCCTTCCCTGGAACACGTGAAATGCATCTGTTGTTTCTGAGATTTATACCTCACTCATCTAAACCTTACATTTATACTTCACTTCGCCCACTGTCGAGGGTTGGAGGTCATGTTTCGAAACACTGAACCGTTCAATATTCGAACCTGAAATGCCTGATCCATCGCTGTATGCGAGAGTAACCGGCAGAACTTTCCCAGCTATCCAGTGGGAGACGTCACTCGAGGCAGCGATGCTCTGGCCAATGAGATGCTGCTGCTGGGCCTTCCTGACATCCGCCAGGAAACCTCCATCCGCCCCACAGGAATTGGACGCGTCATCATAAGAGACGGCAATGGTGGAAAACTGGTAACATCCGCCTTCATCCAAAACTAAAAAAAAGGTTGTACATACTTGATTCGTGATTGTGTGAAAATTTGAAAAAAAAAAGTTGTACATACTCTGTTGTACATGTTGAAAAGCAGGGGAGTCATGGGATACTGTTCGCTTTAGTGATCATGAGCCAATGGCTATATCGGAATCTTGAAATATTCCAACCGAGGAGAAGTGACAAAACTTTGTCTCCTGATATGTAACCGTCCGAACAAGCGTTGTTTTTTTCTTTCGTACATTGAATTATAGCCGTTCTGAATGTCAATTTCAGACGTCTGACGTCTGATTATTATCATTATGCTGAACGTCGTCTTTGGCTAGGATGTTTCAGTCACACGTTGTAGCCATTTGAATATGTCATAAGTGGTTCAATGTAGATACATACGTGCTTCGCAGTATTGACCAGCAACACCTTTGGGGCATGCACAGGAGTAGCCGTTCAATTTGTCCACACACGTTCCGCCGTTAGAACAAGGGTTGCTTGCGCACTCGTCTATATCTGAAAAACGGAAAACCTTAAATCATCAGCCTACAATACTAAATTGTGTAATTTGAGAATAAAAATTCTGTTGAGAGAACAGGCTGATGCTTAGTTATAAGATATTGTAATGAACTCATCTTTCACATTGTGATATTTGATCTAACACGCTAAGGAGTGATTTTTGGATATTATAGATAACGTACTTATCTGACAGTTATCTCCGGCCGTGCCAGCTGGACACTGACATGTGTAGCTGTTCACTCCATCGATGCACCTCCCTCCGTTCATACAAGGGCTACTTGCACATTCGTCTATTTCTGAAACAGATAAGAAATAATATTTTCTAGCAACTAGAAAACGCAAAATAAGCCGTTAGGCGAGCATGTCTGTAAGTATGTGAGTGAGTGAGTGAGTGAGTGAGTGAGTGAGTGAGTGAGTGAGTGACCCTCGTGAGCGAATTAGTGAATGAGTGATTGTGTGGCAGAAGTCCATGTGATTGCATGCAGTTAAAGGAAAAGAAGGGGAGCATTCTACGAGCAAGTACTCTCCAAGCAGAGGTTGAATCGCGCAGATATAGTAGTAGTCGGAAAAAGTACACGGGCGCTCTTCTTACTCTCCAAGCAGAGGTTGAATCGCGCAGATAAAGTAGTAGTCGGAAAAATTACACGGCCTCCGAGCAAGCAAGCAAATGTACCAGGAGCATTGCTTAATGCAAAGGTGATGTCACTCACCGTCACAGTTGTTTCCGTAGAAACCGGTGACACAGCTACAGTTGTACCCGTCCCCCTGGTTCTGGCACGTTCCTCCATTCATACACGGATTGCTCAGGCACGCGGCTGTGGAATATCATAAAGCTGATTTACACATGATATCTATACTTAATCTCCAAGCAGATCCTACGGTGCCATAAGATAGTATCAAAGCTGGCCAGGGACTATAGCCGGCTAAGGGAGTCAAACGGGGGAGTTTGATACTATACATAACGCACCGTGGATCTGGTTCGAGATTAATCTATACTGAGACACACATGATATCGTGCATGATTTCATTAATACCATAGAGATGTTTCACTAAGAAGATGGTTCGAGTATCGTGAGAAAAGCTGTTCAAGTGATATTTAGGTGATCGGCCGTACGATATACTGTGTATATGATATGATATGATATGATATGATATGAAACGATACGATACGATACGATATGATATGATATGATATATGATATGATATGATATGACAAAATATTGCATGATAGTTTTTTTCGAATGGACGCTCTAGAAACATACTAACTTGCCGAGCCTCTACACACGGTATACACAACCCTGTCTCCGGGAAAGGCGGCGTCTGTGTAGTACAGACTGTCCTGACTCTCGACTATTCCGCGCTGGCAGTCGCTGGTTTCACATCTGTGAAAGCCGAAACTCCTAGTCCATGTAGCTCCCGCTGAGAAAGCCAAGTTCGCCACCTCAGCTACATGGTGGGACGGGTTACAGCCGAGCACGTTGTTGATGTAAGGGTCGGAGTTATACTCAGTCACGCATCTGGGGGACAATGCAACAGTTTTGTTTCATATTTCCAAACAATTAAACACGTCCGATGTAATAACCAAATAGGTACATAGAAGACAAATGATCATTAAATCCAGGTACGAGGGGTTATCAATAAGTTCTCGGCCTCACTCAGAAATAGCAAGCACAACTCAGTTTTTGAGGCACAACTTCATAGTATGAAGCCTTTTATCAATATCCTCCAAATTACAAATCATTGGAGCCATTACTTTCCAGGCATTCGTTTTTTTTTCCAAATTAGAAGGTAAGTGGCGAGAAAAAGAAGGGTGAAGTGTGATCAGACAATTTGACCCGCACACCTCAGGTTGTAGATCAATTGTCCACTTTTTTTTCGTTATCCCTTACCTAACGTTACTGGGTGTCGCCTGCAACGTAATGATCACAATAATTTGAATTTTGGTACACATTCAAATAAGACTTTATACATGTACGTGGGGTTATCAATAAGTCCTCGGCTTTACCGAGAAATGATAAGCACAGCTCAGATTTCGAAGCATAGATGTCAAGTATAAAGTCCTATATAAATATGTACCAAAATTCAAATTATTGTGATCATTACTTTGCAGTCGACACCCAGTAATGTTAGGTAAGGGAGAAGGAAAAAATGTGGACAATTGACCTGACCTGAGGTGTGCGGGTCAACTTGCGCTGCTGGAAGTCAGACACCCAATTCTTTTTGCTTGAAATAAGAAGAGAATCATTATCAAACATTTTGACAATGTTTTTGTTAATTTACGGCATGGGGGACTCGACCCACACCTCTGATCACAATCCACTCCACTTTTTTCTCGCCACTTACCTTCTGATTTGCAAAAAACGAATGCCTGTTAAGTAATACTAGTAAAGTAATGACTGCAATGAATTGAAATTTGGCGGATATTGATAAAAGGCTCCATACTATGAAGTTGTGCCTCAAAATTTGAGTTGTGCTTATTATTTCTGGGTGAGACCGAGAACTTATTGATCATCCCTCGTAAGTTCATTAAATGACCGCCAATCACATATCTCACTTTCTTTTGCGTCTGTTACCTTTATTTCTTCATACTGCACTGATTACAGCTATACAGGGTGTTCAGACCTCTGCAGCAGAACACAGTGGACTTCTACTTTCTTCCTCTGATAATTTTTGTACATTCTAAAACAGTTAAGTACTTTGTGAGGTTTTCACGTCTTAGGTACAGGTCGTCATTTAAAATAATAAGTATATCTTTAATGGAAGGTCGGGCGGAAGCAGATTTCTCTGCAAAGGTTAAAATTGTTATAAAAACTAACATTTACCTGACAATTCAGCAGCCTGAAAGCAGAACAATCACTATGACGTTTTAGCACTAGTAAGGAATTAAATATACAGATGCATTAGTTGGCTTGTAAGTCGAGATTATGGAAAAGGGAACTTGAGGTTCCAGCAGGTAGGTAAACACACGGAATGTCATATTCCATACCGTACATAACGATCATCAGCGTTGGCCCCATACGTGTACAGTTCCCCACAGCCGGTTGGTCTGAGCCCGTAATCCGCACACAGGTTTTGATAATCTCTGCACCAGTTTTCCGAGGCAGACAGACCGTCTGCTGGCAGCCGCGCCTCGATGGCGAAAAAGTCGAATCCTTGATAGCGTTGGTTTGCCGTGCGGAGGACCTCGAAGGCATGGTTCCCGGCTGAGGACAGTGGCATTTTGCATGAGTGCAAGCATAGACGATAGAATAAAGTGCGTTAAGGGGTACACTGTTGACGGTTTGCCATGAACCATCTGAGGACGGACCAGGGGGAATCTATTTTAAATCCTCCCCACGCATTTCGGTGGATCTCCATTCCCATCGACCTCGGCCAATGTCAGACCACGCTGGACCACGCCGTAAACTGTGTAAGAATTACAGTAGGGGGCTAGTCCGCACGAATTTGCGTTCTACTATATTTTTTGTCATAAATACATAGATAGTCAGTTCAAAGTAGAAAAAAATTCAGTATTTAGTATAGCATGGCCAGGGTTTCAACATAACCTACCGAACGCAAGGTGAACACAGGATAAGGTACAGGTAAAACGTTAACGCTTCAAGATTTGTAAGAAGAAATTGCTCTGAAACTCTATGTAGCTTAAGACTTACCAAAAGGTCATAAAGTGAGGCAAGGTTCTCCATCCACGATACCATTCTGCTCTATAGGGCCATTCGATGAGCTCATGGAACAACGTTTTCCATTTTCAACTTGCTTTGAAAGATTAAACAATTCCACATTAGTCTTATACGAAACAAAAAGAATGTGGGTATGTAATTGGATTTACCTGACGCCAGGACGGGTGCAAACAGTACGAAAAACAGCCAAACGGTACCGGGACGTTCCATACTGCACGGCGGTCAACTCTACAATGAACAGTCTTTCTTGTTCTCAAATGGCTCTAAAGTGGAATGTTTTATTTGTTCCGGTCATAGTTGTCACAAACAAACCATTATCACATATCTTCATATTTGGAACATTCAAACATTGTCAATACACCATTGCTCTCTTCATGCCAACGTTCAAATGCGTCACTCCCGGTATACATACCGGGAGACATAAAAACATTTGATAAAGAGTGTAGTCAATCAGGCAAAGTACATTGTTTTTTTTTGGTCCGTAAACTGATCGATAGGGGAGAAGTTCAAGACATGTGGAATGTATATCTTTCTAGTCCGTCATTTTGAACGGTTTACAGAAATATAGATAGAAATACGAAGGAAGTCCTCGTCAAACATTTTGACACTGTATTTGCAGATTTCACGGCATGAGAAACACGACCCCCATAGCTCTGATCACAGATCAACCTTGTTTTCTCGCCACTTACCTCACTGATTTTCAAAAGGACGTCGAATGGAAAGCAGTGACTGCAATGATTTGAAATTTGTTGGATATTGATAAAAGGCTTCATACTTTATAATGATGCCCCTTATTTCTGGGTGACGCCGAGGACACATTGATCACTCCTCGTAGCTCCATACAATCATTGGCAGTTGGAACTGAAAATAACGTGCAGATTTGTTCAATTACAATGCCCGTCGCTTGGTGGCCCTGTAAAGCCTTATTTTGTTACCAGGGGACGCTTATTCATCAAATGTCACAAACCAACACACGTGGCCTGGATTCCACCCGTGCAATGGGTATACTTAGGAGTGATGCTTAGTTGGTTTGAAATCAAACTGTTGCCGCCTGCCTTCTGAACGTGTAGTGTTATGGTAGCGTTGATTTGATTATAAGGTGACATCCACGCGCTCATTATGTCACTGCCGTTTCCAAAGAAAAAAAGTTTTCGACCATATTGTTACTCGTATAAAGCAGTTGCAAACTGAGCAAATATATGCCGTAGATTGCTAAAAGAAATATTGGGAAACGTATAATAATGTCATAGAACGCCAAGGTTAGTTCCAATGCTAAAGGAGAAAATGTGAAATCACAAAAATGAGGAATCTATTGTTCGGTATACTAGTGCTATACTCTGTATCTTCAGTCATTTGTTCAACCTTCCTGACCACTCATATTGCATAATGAAGCCAGCCTTTTTTATTATTCGCACGCTTGCACTAGGTTCCCAGAAGATGTCATTCTTAGAATCAAATGGACATGGCCTAATGAAAACTTGAGTTGGGCAAAGAATGTGGAAGTGTTATCGTGCTTTTTGAGCACCCAGACACGAATTTATGTCCTTGGAGATCCGATGTCATGTTAGTTACCAACTTGTGGGTAATATGGAAAATGAAATGTCTTCCATTTGAGAAATATTTCATTATCTGTACCATAATTTCGTCTAAAACACTCTGACAGCTCGTATATGAACGACTTTTACACCAGCCTGTCCCATTGGCTATATAGTCCAGTTCCGTAAGCAATCAACAATGGCACGACGTCAAAGCTAATTTGGGCTGGCTGTAGGATATAACGGTAGTTCACATTTAGCCACATTGTAGCCTATAATATTCTTTATTTTTAAAACGAGGTGTTTAGGGATATCTAGTCGACGGACGTAGGTTTCAAATTGCAACACTTTCATAGTATTCCAGTCTGAAACGGTCCTTTGTCGACTTGATATCCCTAAATACTCTGATTTTAAATACAACGGATACTTGAAAGGTTGCCCGCGGATAAAGGTGAACTAGCGTTACATCTCTTCAGCGGTTAAGTAATTGTGCATCTTCTATCTTACTATGAGATAAATACCAAACTTTGAAACAAGTGATAATGCAATCAGATCTTCATCATAAATAGGAAGGGGCCCCATAAATGTTTCAAGAAATTATTTAAGACACATTCTTATAAAGAGCGATAAAGTTTGGTATAACTATGAGTCTAGAATTTGAGAGCAACGGTTGTTGATTGTCGTGGTAACTGCGAACCTCTGTTGGCAATTTGACAACACTGGCGAGACATAGTAAGTCTGATACAGGTAGCGGCGTTTCCCACAGGTGTGGTAGTTTGACCCCTTGGTTACCATGGAGCAAACAGGTAACAGTATCCAACTTACTTCATAGTTGGGTGCTACCATTGTGTCTAATAAGAGGGCCACTGTTAGTATATCTAATGCATGTAAGAACATGGTAGAAACAAAAGTGATGCCTTGAATGCATCCAGCAATCCGACGATCAAACGGGAACACGCTTATGTATTCCGAACATTTCCATTCTGAATTTAGCATATTGCAATGTTTCATCAGATGAAACATTCTCCCTTCTCCTATGACGGTGGCATGGCCCTGTTTGGTGACAACAAAGGGAAGTTGAAACTTTGCCCGGCAAGTTGCCACTGGCAATGCTGCACAGCAAGACGGACTGGTGAATTTTCTTCGGACCAACCGACCATCTGGATAGCAGAAACAGCCAACAGGTGAGTAAAACTGGCTTCACACTATCGGATTAACGTCATGTTTATTATGATTAACAGTAACACCTTAATATGTCCCCCTGGGGTAGGGGTGTGGAGAGAGAGACCCCGGGGATGGAAGGGTGGGGCATGTGCGGATTACGTCTATGTGGGGAAAGGGGAGGGCAGAGGTACATGAACTTGTCCCAAAGGCCAATGTTAACATTTGATCTGACATTAGTAGGTACCTTGTATGGCTGCTGACAAAGGCATGGCACAGAACTTTAATATCAGTAACGCTTAAGATACTCGAGTGTGTCTTACAATAAGTTACATAGAACTCATTTAATAGAACAACTTCCTTTTTTTAACACGATTCATATTATGCGATATGAGTTATGATGACGTCGATCTGAAAGTGGGAATTCACAAAGTACATTATCTTCGGTTCAAAAATTTTCACATTTCGCTAGCTGGACGTTGCTAAGTTTATGCAAAAAAGTCAGGTTGTTGTAACAAATGAGTCGGCGTCTCCGGACGGGTGACAGACTATTCAGCTCAAGCACCCGTGTTTCAACACGCACACGGACTGTTGGCAAGTTGTTTCCTGTTGAAAGCTTTTAAGACGACAAAAGAGACCACGGAAACTTCTAAAAACACGTCTTTCATGGGAGGCATTGGAAAAGATAACGAGGCTTGCTGGTGGAAATTGAAAGTTAAAACATTGTCCTACAAAACACTGTCCAGCAAAAAACGTTTCAAATACAGCAGTACAAACATGCAATCACTGCTTCTTGAGAGAATATTATATATTCCATGTCACTAGCAGAGGAGCATGTCCTCATACATGTGATAACCAACCTTACACCCACAGATGATTCAAATATTTAAAAGGTATTGGGCAACACACGTTTATAATAGTTACACTGGTGGTAGCGGTGTGATGTAACAGTTCATGATCGGAACAAAAGTACAAAAAGCAACGTCGAGAAATATCAAGACGAATGCAATTTGTCGTTACTCTGTGAATACATGTTATTGTGTTCTCTGTTGACAAAACTAATCAGTTTCTAACCATTTGAACTCGAGTACTGGAATGGTTTGTTGGCAATGGGTTACATATGGGTACCATAAAGCAAAGGAAAACGCAACGCTTAGAGGGTCAACCGTGCCAGTGTCTTATCTAACAAGTGAGTTATAACGCCACGTTTTATGTACACAGCTTGACAGTGACCGACCCGGGTCATCAGCAAATGACGGAACAAGTTTCAGTGTTCTGTAGTCGAACAGCACTTTCCCATGATAAAGTGTCGGGAAATTTCTTTTAAAGAAACACTGATTATTTATCGTTTTAACCATAGTTAACGTGGGGATATACACACGTTGCATGGGTAGTTCACTTCAGAACACAGGGCACTTAATATCAGGACAAAATTTTCGTGGCTCGCTGAATTCAATATTTGTTTAATTTCTTGTGATAGAACTTACTGTAACAAGAGGCATGTGGGGGGATAGAATTCACTAAAGTCTGATTAAATTTTGGAAAGGTGGAGATTACATGTCTGACACAATAGGATTGTCGCGGCAATGGGTATCAGTAATCAAAACTAGCATGTATGATCATGTATAACTGAGAAAGAGCTCACTCGTTTATGTAATACTATATAAAACATTGCAAGATACGCCATATGCAAGTTCTATGTCATATCATCTGACGTTTTGCGTCTACCTGGCGTTAAGTTCACGCTACCTGGCGCACACATTAACGGGGTAAGCCTTGCGTACCACCCGCTTGGCATCGCCTTACCTCTGAATAAAGAACGTAAATAGCTTAGCCGTGTTCCTTTGTCCGCTCAAATTCCTGAACAAGCAATGGTGCAGGCCACAGTCTTGGCGGGACCGTAATTGGGGGAGATTGCGCAGTTTTGTGTACAAGTTAAGAGTGGAGTTGGCTATCTTAATTGCGTACTTAACCCTAAGGGCCCGTGAATTCTCCTGAAAACACGCCTCAGGCTGTGCTCGTACTATCTGTGTGTCGAAAAGACGCACAAAAGAAATGTGAGTCATTGTCGGCTAATGCGTGAGTAAGCATAGGAAATATCAAGTTAAACTAGGCTTTTGGAAAGTAACACTAGCGTCTACTGTACGACGAAGGCGTGAAGATGAAAAGTATTCTTATTAGGCTCGTGGTTTGGGTTACACTTTTGGTAGAACGAGAGTCGGACGCTGTCAGCTCGTGTTGTACCACCTGTCAACTACACACGAGTGGCGGGGGCTGAGAAAGGCTACTCAACATGTCCGACTACGTGTGTTTTGTTTGTGAACAAAAATGCTTTGCTGTGTGTTAATCTCTTATATGTAGCTCAATGTATGTTCTATCGGTCGTTCGTTTCACCGTCACTTTCTGTGAACAGAGGTGCACCGCAGTAAGGTCACAGGTGAGCAGGGTACAGAGTAAACAGTCAGAGTTCAAACATATATCATCACATGTCATGTGCAAACACTGGGGACAATGGGTAACTATCGAATTTTGACTTTATAGACGAACAAAACAAATAGGACTGGTCGACTTTCTATCTTTACTTTGTCTATAAATTGAGAATTTGGCTGTTGTATTGATATATAGATTCCAACTATCGATGTGGCGTAGATTCTAATTCGCATTGTTCTCACATGTCGACTTTGGTCGTGGCCTTGTCCCGTAGAGGACATATTCTGACATACGCGTATGAACGCGAGAAATAAAAAACTAGAATATGCCTGTTCTCCTGGCCTCGGACACTTTTCGTCTTTTATAAAATCTCTGAGCGGGGAAACATTTTGGGACGCGACGACTTAACATCATATACTTAGCTATTTCGTCTTTTGGGTAATTTCTGATCGAATAAAAACAAAAGACAAAGGCTTCTTTCCCGATTGATTGGCTTATTGCCGAAACAGTTTAAGGCAATAAACTTCTAAAGTACTTTCTTTCAGCGACCATTGGTTAAAGGGTATGCACTAATCAGAAGTTGTATATCTTTGAGAGTAATAACTTTGGCAGCTCATATATTAAAGACGGAAACAAACGGCCAATACACACTGGTGGTTGTTACGTACTAGTACCTATACTACCACTTATCAGTGCAATCATTCTCTGTATCTGCCTATGTAGCCGATATAACCGCCCTTCGGCGTAACCAGCTCAACATCTCAACTTGATACAACCTGATTATCAAAAAGCGTTCGCAAATAAACTTACAAAACCCGGTCAAGGTTGGTTTGTTTTACCCACCTGAGTTTTAAGCCAGCTAATGTTTGTGTTGCTACGATCTAGCCTTTAATGAGATCAAGTGAGCTCAGGCCACAATCCTGGAAAGATGTTTCTTTTCAATTGTGTGTTGTTTGTTGAATCAGGAAACATAGGAGCTTACCTTGCTGTTTCCAATTCGTTGTATACCGATCAACATCAGCTTGTAAACTTGGAGATATCAAGAAGAAATATTGTGGTTTAAATCAGAAGTCCATAGAAAATATGGTTTGTCGAATTCGCGAAGGCACATATTATTTAACGAAGGTCTGGGTCGCAACCCTCTGAACATATATGGCCGCTGGAATTATGTCATTATATAGAATTTCAAGAAAGCGTATCCATGTCTAAGGATTTTTATTGATACACGGTGGGGAAACGCGTTTATGAATTGCTTATTCTTTTATCATGTCTTCAACTTTGTGTGAGGAGACCCCGGAAAACTCTTTGAGTCCAAATATTTTGGCAGGACAATGTGGTATTGGGTTGTATTGTGGAGTGACTTTACTCAGCTTGACCCTTGTAAGCGGGTGACTCGTTCTGGGTATGTGCGGTACAAAAGTGTGGAACCAGGCGTGAATGTGGAGTTTCAACAGTGAGCCAAATTCAGCGATGCTGTAATCGGAGAAAACTAGTCTAGGGAGAGGTAAAAAATAGACGTCGTGACAAATTACTTTAACGAGCGTTCACAAGCGTTTGAACCACGTACACTTCACAATTCCAACATTGTAATAGGCGCAATAAAAGTGAATAACGCTCGTCTGTCTTGAAACGCCGACGACGTCAATTTCAGAACAGGTAATTTTCCCGAGTTTAAAACAACTGTCAGAAATGTCATCAAGCGTCCGTCACGAGTAAACATTAACACTTAGACAATCCTTCACAATCAGGATGTGTATGACAATCTTGGTGACGTCACCACCGTCTACATGT
Source organism: Branchiostoma floridae (assembly GCF_000003815.2). Classification (NCBI taxonomy): domain Eukaryota; kingdom Metazoa; phylum Chordata; class Leptocardii; order Amphioxiformes; family Branchiostomatidae; genus Branchiostoma; species Branchiostoma floridae. The sequence continues at coordinate 18,366,981 of NC_049982.1, forward strand.
CATCACACAGTTACAACCTGCATTGTGTCGCTCGTTCCCAAGGTACCGCGTGCCATTTTCACACGTCATTAGGTAGGCAAACCTTCGCTTCCCCTCGCTACAATGAGCCCCGAGGGCTGGGCCATTTTACAGACCTGAATGTCAGGAAGCATAACAGTTAGCAGTACAAAGATCCACCTGCACCCCCTTTGAAAAACGCTCGGTAAAACTATGATCATATTCCATAATTTCTTTCAAAATGATTAATTAGATGAGCCTCAGAGGTGTAACTGAAATATAATCATGACACCGCTGTGTCAAGCCAAGCAAACAGAGTGTTCATTCATACAGGCTCAACATGGTTTACTGACTCACCAGTAACCCACATAGACTTGTTTTCACGAACAAATATACAGCAGGACAAACTTGTCTATTTCGATACCCAATGTTTGTAATCGCGCGAACGATCGTGCTGGGGTTAAGCCATTATTAACTGAGTCGGGGGTTCGTACAAAGGTACCACATTGTGCCCCTTTCAGGCGGGGATCGCCCTGCCATGTCTGTTGCTAGGTTACAGTGTAGCGAGTTGTCGCACGACAAGTGGGGAAGCCCAACAGGTGTACCCGGCGGAGAACTCTCACCTGTGCCACCTGGTTCGGACGTTATATAACTTACACCAGTGCTTTGTGGACATTTATACGGTCTTTAGACAGTCGACATAGCCGTGGTGCATCTGCTTGAGGATTTACGTTGTTAGGATCTTGTGAAGAAGACGGTTCGGCTGTTTCCTGTCACACATGCGAGATATACAGGTAACTTCAACATGATTCCCGTCGCAAACCGCTGTGTCTTGGCTAAATGTATCCGACCTTATGGTTTAGTAATGGTGCTTGGGCGTCGGGAAAGGTTTTTGCAGTGTAGAGTTGGACTCTGAACTACATTTTTGTATGGCTTGAATAATTAACACGTTTGGTAACGCTTGTCGCGTGGCTTCCAACCCAAGGTCTACAATTGTATGGGCTGTTATTTCGCCGATTATACCACTCAACCGACAAACACAGGTCTTGCAGTAATTAAGGACTGAGCTGAAAATGGCAAGACGTGTGGCCAGACGTATTCTATCTGGTAATACTTCTCACAAGGATATCACAATTTTGACAATTTGGGTTCAAATGTAATGTATCGTCAACATTGTCAAACATGCACTTCCTGTTTACAGACTATTGTATCCCTGTCATGTACAGTGTATGTACATCGTGACTTCATTTACATAAATATTAATCTTACTTTGTTCCCTGACCTATCTTCATACATTATTTCTGAATGTAGTTCGTTCAATTTGCAATCGTGTTTTTTCTTGTTTTGAAACCGAAACGTCCATTCAGAAGATGCCCTCGAGCTGAAATTGTCCAGCATTTCTATAGGTACGGCGTCAGCATACAACTAGTGGTTTTATTATCAAAGAACACCGCCCGGAGTTCAGTTAACTTCCAATCCCACGCTTTAATCTGTTTACTGCTGGTAGTCAAACGCTGGGTTCTGTTGGGAGATAGCGTCGCCATGTTTGGGCGTCCATAGAAACAACATGGCGGCAGCCTGATGAGAACAGCTGTTAACAGGTGGTTCGGTTCTCATTCCTCCGCATCCAACCGTGTAATGGTCGGGTAAGCCACGCGAAATAACATCGCTATGGTGAGGATAGTCTTTTCATTTTAGGCAATGGCAGCAAATACACGTTAGCCAAAGCTTTGCGTATACAACAGCAAGTGGGACGTATATCTTTTTAAAAATCATATACCTTCATGATGCACCATATACATAAAGATCAAGACAGGAACTGTTTTTGACCAATATTCATGATCACCGACTGTGCAACATATATATCGACCGATATTCGCAAAATCCTTTACCGATGTAAAATTCATTAACTTCACTTGCTGAGAGGCGGTAAGTAAATGACGCAGTGCAACCACATGCGCGATTGTACTTTGTTACTTGGCTACCAAACGTCAGCTAAGCAATGACAGATTTATAATCCACGCAATAGAATCATTAAACATGCCAACGATTCATAAAAAGTATATCGTGGTGTTTTAACTCTGGGTGTGCCACCCACTATGTGTACTTGTGTTTGCCGCCCTCCCAAGGCGACCGGTGACAGTGTGTAAGGTGGTTAATGACATAAGTCAGGTGCCAGTGCTATATTACATGTCAGCCGGGGTAGGTAGTTCTCTTGTGCCGGGCGTATTCATTTATTGCATTACCTGTATGTTACCACGACTGATTGAGCACCTTTTTCTATATTAGCAGCAGATGTTTATGGGGATATTTATCAGGATAATATTCAATTTACAGTATCCAGACTGCACAATTTTGAGAAGAAGAAAAACGCATCAAGCAATCGGCAGATTTTGTATTCAATAGAAACTCTGAGATTGGGCGTAAAAATGCTTTAGTTCCGGAACGAATTGTTGTAGGTAGTAACAAGACCTGGATACAAAAGAAAAGCCTAAAATCTTAGATATTGGAAGTGCGTCATGGTAACGAAGTTGTTCTGTTCATCTCTCCATGTTACAGAGTACAGAACCAGTGAAGAGAAGCAGTCGCGGTGAAGCGAGGAACAGAACTTCATTACCAGCGTGAAATACAAGTACTCCGTCTAATTATCGCGCAATCAACGTGTTGATTGATTAATTGTGGAACAAAGACGTGCGGACGAAAGTTGACCATGGATTGCATCGGCGAAGTTGTCTGTTAACAACCAAAGAAACATGGAAAGATTACTGACGGAAACAATAACTTTTCCATGGGGGATGGCGGAGAGGAAAAGAAAGAGAAGAAGGTATCTGTGGATCGGCGGGCCCGGGGTGAGATGGTGGACGTTCTTCACCATACTTCTCATGTGCAGGGCAACAGTATCAGGTATGTGCAACTATACTGACAAATTTACAAGGCATCTGATTATCCGATAGCCAGTCCTTATCAGGTGTTGAAATATGTTGAAAAGGCATAAAAGTTCGAACTTTTTTATTTGCTGTTATCCGATCCATATCAAGAAAACCCAGAGAAGGCAATGCCACAATTGTCCCCAAATAATCTCTGTTGGGTCAGGCTTCCGAGCTGAATGTGTGCGCAGTTCTCGGTGGAAGAACTTTGTGACTGGTGTGTGTGTAGCCTGGTCACCTGTTTACCCATGTTTGTGCTAAAGTTGGCCCGTGTTTGTACAGTTTGTTTGACTTGGGTAAGGAACCCTGTACTGTGTGTAACCATTCTCGGTGCGACAAGGGGTTCGTCCATTGATATATCAGGATCACCAGGCAAAGCAAAATAAATTCATATTTCGAATATAACTACAAACAACACACTGTATTCCAAGATGTATCTCCTTTACAATGTATGTGTAAGAGGATTGGTTCTCATTTGATGCCATAAGTTAATTCCAAACCGATAGCAATCTCAATCTATGCATAATGACATTAGAACATAACGTTTTTTATTCTTTCCATCCACACCTCTGTAAAATGGAACAAATCAAACCATATCAAATTGAGCTTCATTGCTTCCATGGTAACAGCCATGCCACTTATGTGTGAAACAGGCTTATTTGAGTTGAATGACCAATGTGATATGGACCAATTTTCAAAAGTAGGGCAAGTGGAATAATTAGATACATAAAGCCCTGGTCTTTACAAAGGAATGTGTGAAGGATGTGTCATGTAGACTTATAGAATTGGTAGATTTTCTGGGTCAGAAAATGCTATACACTTAACTCCCCTCTTGAGCCTTCATGATAAACCCCAGCTTGGATTCGTTACCAGTAAATACAAAGGCATGCTTGCAATATTTCAACATCTTAGTTGTTACTGATGTCTGTCTACTTAAATGATTACTGGAACACCAAAGTGAAAAAATTGTTTCTGTTTTTTTTTTTATAAATTTCTGTACCTGCATATATATAGCTGGTATAACCGCCCTTCGTCGTAACACACCAGCTTTGCAGGCTTCGTAATTCAACGTTTAAAGCATAATTCTTGGTCAGCATTGGTGATTTTTCACTACAGCGGCTTAATTGTATGTCTCGGACATCAGGCCTATTCTGAGAAATCATCACAAGTGTTAAACTTTTAACTCTCCCTCAGGCAACAGTAAATGGGGCATCACAAATAACACAGTAACAGTTTTCTTGATAGGGGAGCTTTGTACCTTATTCATGAAGGTTTCACACAACATCTCCAAAATATCGCAGCAACTTTAATAGATAAAAAAATAAACAATTCTAATACTATTCTAATAAGTGTTTAACTACACAACGAGGATTTAGGGAGGTATATGGAAATATTCAGGAACTTTGCGAGGTATCCGAAATGTATGCATTACGATAATCATAGCCTTCTGTTAGAGAGCAACCTCTTGACGCATGTTTAAGTGTTGAATCTAGTCATTAAAATTTTGGCCTCAATCTACAAAAATCCATCTGTATGTAAAGTTCATACACAGTCCCCACCAGAAGCTGGGCACATCCTGTAACATGCCCTCAGGATAAATCCGTCTCAAGCCTATAATCATGACTAATTACTAGCTTGGCAAAAAAAAAGAAAGGAAGTGTAGCCAAGCCTAGACAGAAATGACAATAGGGCTACTACCAAACTATCCTGCCTGATAGGTGTGGTATTCAAACAAAACTGATAAAATCACATTTGTCTAATTGCTAAAAAAGGTACATGGCACAATAGGCCTTTTTTAAAAGCCGTTAAAACAAGGAAGAAAAGTTATGTTGATTTACACTGGCATCTTCGCTGTTGAAATCAGAGTGTGGATAAAATTGTTTACTGTTTATGGTTGCTTGGCAACTTGTATTTGAATCAAGTAGCTTTGTGGTCTTGGTGTCTCACATTAAGCGGTAGATAGAACTGCCCGCTATAAAAATACACATGGAAAATATTATAGAACATTACTTTCCTTTTATTTGCACAGTACAAAATTATACTACTCTCACTCAAGTAATAACTTGCTAAACTGAGAAGGCAGTACTGTGATTTTCCTTTTTGAGTCTGGTTAACAATACCTGAACTTGAAGTTATATCTCATCAATATCTACATTATATATTAAAGAGTGACCAATCTTGCTCTCTCAGTGCATTAGCATTAACTTTTACACGCTATGTGAAAGTCTAGATACAGTACACAGCATTGGCAACAAAATACATGCTTTCAAGTAAGTTGTGTATACCAAGTACTTTGTTGTCAAAATATAAAGGCCTGAAATTTAAACCTTGTAAATATTTTTCTTTCCCCTCAGCTTTCCTGCAAGTACAATACGGTCAATAAAAAGTCAAAACCAAATCACAACAATTCATACAGAAGACAGATTCCCATAAAGGACAGCATATTTTCTTTAAGGAAGTTGTAGTTGAAGGGAGGAAGTCGGCCTTTAAAAGAAAGTTTTTATCAACAGGGTCTGAGTCACCTTAGGTGTTCTGGATGGGTGCCATTGAAAGCATATGGAATGCTAAGACTGTAACACACTGTCTACTGTTTCATGTCACCTGACCTGAGGTGGCTCTGGTAACAACACAAACACCTGTTGGAAGAACTGGAACAAACACTTGTCTGGGGTGACCTTAAAGAAACACACTACCGTACTAAGGCCTCAGTAAGACGTGGACGCAATTTAAATTGTATCTCATGACTTCTGTAAAGTCAGTATTGTCTACATCATGCTTTTATTCATGGCTAGGGGAATGAGGTACAAGAGGGTACATCATTGCACGTCTCCTCTTGCAGTCTATCTAGCTATAAAACCTTGAGGTATTTTGGAAGACAAGGTATACCTAAAACATATAATACTAGCTTGACCAAATCAATGCTCTAAGTTTCAACTGGTTACACTCTTGGTAAATAAGCCCCCATCACAGACTAATGTAATACATTTATCCAAAAATTAGATTGACCTGATAATCCATTTTCAACTGATCTTAGAAGCAAACTTTTAAAATATTTTGATGTAATGACCAATCAATATAAAGAAGCAATCCATCAATAAGTTTAACTTAAATTTGGACTTTGTCTTTCATTAATTCCAAGCAATAATTCAAATAGAATACCAAAAAAATATCATGCTAACCACAAACTTGGATTCCTTAATTGGCCTTGTATCACAAAGTAAAGGAAACAAAAAAGTCATTGTGTCCATTCATAGTATACCACCAAGGATAAAACCTCCTTGATACCATATACCACCATTGCAGTCTTTCAAAAGTAAAATGTCTTCAAGTACAATTAGCTTTAAAATCTCTCTCCACTAGTGCTCCTTTGTTGTGTGCTCTACCAAAGCCATTAGTTTGCTACTCATACCTTCACATCTCAGTGCACATGCATGGTACACACTGGAAGCCTTTTGTCTACCTTCACACCTTGAGTGGGGTGTAAGTGGGCCTGAGTACAATCAGGAAAAAGTAAAACTCCTCTGATGACCTGGTTGTTGAGTAAACAGAAGCTTTAATTGAAAAGCAAATCCGATTCTAGAGCACTCTTCTCTCTAAACCAATCAAAGAATTGTGAAAAAGCTCTGGTTGCACTGTAAAAAATGATGCTCTATTTTTTTAACAAAAGGAGAATTCATGACAAGTTTGCCATACTTTTTTTTTTTACAAACCAATGGGAATATTCTTCTGTCACAAAAAATGAAGAACATGTCAGAGCCCTAAATTTCAGATCTTCATTGTCCTGAGAGTTCTTGTATATTCTTTCTCCAAACATAGACATCTCTAAATGTTGATCCAACAGGTGTTTCAGACAACAAAATTAATAAAAAGCAACGAGATGTTAGCAAGAGACAGCATCTTGTGAGAAAAACAACAGCTACCAATGTCCTGCATCAAGAACACCATTAGACAAATAAGAGCTTCTGTCACACTACATACATTGTAAAGGCCCAAATACCTTTATGGAAATGACTAATCTAATTCAGCAGTACCTAAATCACTCACTCAATTCTGCTTGCCCCCAAGAGGGCAAAGAACACTATTTCATGTTTAAATTGAAGAAAGCAAATTAAAGAGGAAAAGTTGAAACCTCCCAGGCAGTAACCTACATTACAGGTACACCTTTGTTAGAGCAAAGATCTAAATCATATCAAAGGCATTAACTTTTAAATGGACACATGTGAAAAATGTATAAAAATACATATTTAGTATTTTGTGGCACTGAATCATTTGCCAAATATTCTGTATCTATTATCTATAACATTTTTTCACTTTTCTTTTGAATAATACCTGTTGTTTTATCTTTGTCCATGTACAGGTCAGGCTACAACAGTCAGCACTCCTGACCCTACCTCGACAGGAGGCAATACAACAGTTACTCTCACTGGCCAAACAACTCTGAACAACAGTACAACTATTACAACAACAGGTGCAACAACAACAGCCAATGACACAAGTACAGCTCCAACCACAACATCAGGAGATGCAGCAACTGTGGACAATGTGACACCTCTTCCAACTAACAGCACTGATGCGAACTTAGTCTTACCC